>NW_027596863.1:0-142366 GCF_964194155.1 Cetorhinus maximus
TTAAACCACCCCGTCATCTCACTCTCTGTCCCTTTAACCTCCCATTGATTTCACTCTCTGTCCCTTAAAGCACCCCGTGATCTCACTCTCTGTCCCTTTAACCTCCCCGTGATCTCACTCTCTGTCCCTTTGACCAACTCGTGATCTCACTCTCTGTCTCTTTAACCTCCCGTGATCTCACTCTCTATCTCTTTAACCTCCCGTGGTCTCACTTTCTGTCTCTTTAACCTCCCGTGATCTCACTCTCTGTCCTTTTAACCTCCCTGTGTTCTCATTCTCTGTCCCTTTAACCGCCCCATGATCTGACTCACTGTCCCATTAACCTCCGCGTTTTCTCAATCTCTGTCCTTTTGAACTCCCCATGGTCTCACTCTCTGTCCCTTTAACCTCCCCGTGGTCTCACTCTCTGTCCCTTTAACCTCCCCGTCATATCACTCTCTTTCCATTTAACATCCCCGTAATCTCACTCTCTGTCCCTTTAACCTCCCCGTGAACTCACTCTCTGTCCCTGTAACCTCCCCCTTATCTCACTCTCTGTTCCTTTAATCTCCCTGTGATCTCAATCTCTGTCCCTTTAACCTCCCCGTGATCTCACTCTCTCTCCATATAACCTCCCAGTGATCCCACTCTCTGTCCATTTAACCGTCCCGTGACCTCACTCTCGGTCCCTTTAACCTCCCCGTAATCTCACACTCTGTCACTTTAATATCCCTGTGATCTCACTCTCTCTCCCTTTAAACTCCGCCTGATCTCACTCGCTGTCCCTTTAACTGTCCCCCTGATCTCACTCTCTGTCCCTTTAACTGACCCCCTGATCACACTTTCTGTCCCTTTAATAGTCCCTGATCTCTTTCTGTCCCTTTAGCTTACCCTGATTTAACTCTTTGTCACTGTAACTGTCCCCCTGATCTCAATGTCTGTCCCATTTTCTGTCCCTGATCTCACATTATTCCCATTAACTGTCCCTAATCTCAATCTCTGTCCCTTTAACAGTCCATTATATCAACCTCTGTCCCTTTAGCAGTCCATGATCTCAATCTCTGTCCCTTTAACTGTCCCTAATCTCACTCTCTGTCCCTTTAACAGACCATGATCTCACTCTCTGTCCCTACAACTGTCCCTGATCTCAATCTCTGTCCCTTTAACAGTCCATGATCTCAATCTCTGTCCCTTTAACAGTCCATGATCTCACTCTCCGTCCCTATTGCAGTCCCTGATCTCAATCTCTGTCCCTTTAACTGTGCCTGATCTCATTCTCTGTCCCTTTAACCTCCCCATGATCTCAATCTCTGTCCCTTTAACCTCCCCGTGATCTCTCTCTCTGTCCCTTTAAACTCGCCGTGATCTCACTCCCTGTCCCTTTAACCTCCCCGTGATCTCACTCTCTGTCCCTTTACCCGCCCCGTTATGTCACTCTCTGTCCCTTTAACCTACCCGTGATCTCAGACTCTGTCCCTTTAACCTCCCCGTGATCTCTCTCTCTATCCCATAATACTCCCCATGATCTCACTCTCTGTGCCTTTAAACTCCCTGTGCTCCAACTCTCTGTCCCTTTAACCTCCCCGTGATCTCACTCTCTGTCAATTTAAACTTCCCGTGATCTCAAACACTGTCCCTTTAAACTGCACGTGATCTCATTCTCTGTCGCCTTATTCCGCCCCGTGATCTCACTCTCTGTCCCTTTAACCTCCCCGTGAACTCACTCACTGTCCCTTTAAACACCCTGCGAATTTACTCTCTGTCCCATTAACCTCCCGGTGATCTCACTCTCATTCCCTTAAACCTCCCCGTGATCTCACTCTCTGTCCCTTTAACCTACGCGTGATCTCACTCTCTCTCCCTTTAACCTCCCAGTGATCTCACTCTCTGTCCCTTTAACATCCCCGTGAACTCACTCTCTGTCTCTTTAACCTCTCCGTAATCTCACTCACTGTCCCTTTCAACTTGCCGTGATCTCACTCTCTGTCCCATTAACCTCCCCGTGATCTCTCTCTCTGTCCCTTTAACCTCCCAGTGACCTCGCTCTCTGTCCCTTTAACCTCCCAGTGGTTTCACTTTCTGTTCCTTTAACCTCTCCTTGACCTCACTCTCTGTCCCATTAACCTCCCCGTGATCTCTCTCTCTGTTACTATAAACTCCCCGTGGTCTCAATCGCTGTCCCTTTAACCGCCCCGTGATGCCACTCTCTGTCCCTTTAACCTACCCGTGATCTCAGACTCTGTCCCTTTAACTTCCTCGTGATCTCAGACTCTGTCCTTTTAACCTCCCCGTGATCTCACTCTCTGTCCATTTAATGACGCGGCGATCTCACTCTCTGTCCATTTACCCTGCCCGTGATCTCACTCACTGTCCCTTTAAACTCCCTATCATCCAACTCTCTGAAACCTTTAACCTCCCCGTGATCTCACTCACTGTCCCTTTAACCTCCCC
The DNA here is from genome assembly GCF_964194155.1 of Cetorhinus maximus. Lineage (NCBI taxonomy): Eukaryota > Metazoa > Chordata > Chondrichthyes > Lamniformes > Cetorhinidae > Cetorhinus > Cetorhinus maximus. The sequence continues at coordinate 2,431 of NW_027596863.1, forward strand.
GTGATCTTACTCTCTGTCCCTTTAACCTCCCCGTGATCTCACTCTCTGTGCCTTTAACCTCACCGTGATCTCACTCTCTGTCCCTTTAACCTCCCCGTTATCTCACTCTCTGTCCCTTTAACCTACCCGTGATCTCACGCTCTGTCCCTTTAACCTCCCCGTGATCTCACTCTCTGTCCATTTATTGTCCCCGTGATTACACTCACAGTCCATTTATCCACCCCGTGATCTCACTCTCTGTCCCTTTCAACTTCCCGTGATCTCACTCTCTGTCCCTTTGACCTCCCCGTGATCTCACTCTCATTCCGTTTAAACTCCCCGTAATCTCACTCTCGGTCCCTTTAATCTCCCCGTGATCTCACTCTCTTTCCATTTAAACTCCCCGTGATCTCATCTCTGTCCCTTTGACCTCCCCGTGATCTCACTCTCATTCCGTTTAAACTCCCCGTAATCTCACGCTCTGTCCCTTTGAACGTCCCGTGATCTCACTCTCTGTCACTTTAACCACCCCGTGATCTCACTTTCAGTCCCTTTAAACTCCGGGTGATCTCACTCTCGGTCCCTTTAATCTCCCCGTGATCTCACTCTCTTTCCATTTAAACTCCCCGTGATCTCACTCTCTGTCCCTATAATCTCCCCGTGATCTCACTCACTTTCCATTTTACCTCCTCGTGACCTCACTTTCCGTCCCTCTAACCTCCCCGTGATCTGACTCTCTGTCCCTTTATCATCCCCGTGATCTCACTCTTTGTCCATTTAACCTCCCCGTGATCTCACTCTCTGTCCCTTTATCATCCCCGTAATCTCACTCTCTGTCACTTTAAAAATCCCGTGATCTCATTCTCTGTCCCTTTAACCACCCCGTCATCTCACTCTCTGTCCCTTTAACCTCCCCGTGATTTCACTCTCTGTCCCTTTAAGCACCCCGTGATCTCACTCTCTGTCCCTTTAAACACCCCGTAATCTCACTCTCTGTCCCTTTAACCACCCCGTCATCTCACTCTCTGTCCCTTTAACCTCCCCGTGATTTCACACTCTGTCCCTTTAAGCACCCCGTGATCTCACTCTCTGTCCCTTTAACCTCACCGTGATCTCACTCTCTGTCCCTTTAACCTCCCCATGATCTCACTCTCTGTACCTTTCACCTCCCCGTGATCTCTCTCTTCTCTTTAACCTCTCCGTGATCTCATTCTCTGTCCCTTTTACCTCCCAGAGATCTCACTCTCTCTTCCTTTAACCTCCCCATGGTCTCACTCACTGTCCCTTTAACCTCCCCATTATCTCACTCACTGTCCCTTCAACCTCCCCGTGATCTCACTCATTGTCCCTATAACTACCCCGTGATCTCACTCTCTGTCACTTTATACTCCCCGTGATCACACTCTCTGTTCCTTTAACCTCCCCATGCTGTCAATCACTGTCCCTTTAACCTACGTCTGTTCTCACTCTCTGTCCCTTTGAACTCCCCGTGAACTCATTCTCTGTCCCTTTAATCTCCCCGTGATCTCACTCTCTGTCCATTTAACCTCCCCGTGATCTCACTCTCTGTCCCTTTATCCTCCCCGTGATTTCACTCTCTGCCACTTTAAACACCCCGTGATCTCACTCTCTGTCCCTTTAACCACCCCGTCATCTCACTCTCTGTCCCTTTAACCTCCCCGTGATCTCACTCACTGTCCCTTTATCATTCCCGTGGTCTCACTCTCTGTCCCTTTAACCTCCCGTCATATCACTCTCTGTCCCTTTAACATCCCCGTAATCTCACTCTCTGTCCCTTTAACCTCCCCGTGAACTCACTCTCTGTCCCTTTAACCTCCCTGTGATCTCAATCTCTGTCCCTTTAACCTCCCAGTGATCTCACTCTCTGTCCATTTAACCGTCCCGTGACCTCACTCTCGGTCCCTTTAACCTCCCTGTGTTCTCACACTCTGTCACTTTAATATCCCTGTGATCTCACTCTCTCTCCCTTTAAACTCCGCCTGATCTCACTCGCTGTCCCTTTAACTGTCCCCCTGATCTCACTCTCTGTCCCTTTAACTGACCCCCTGATCACACTTTCTGTCCCTTTAATAGTCCCTGATTTCTTTCTGTCCCTTTAGCTTACCCTGATTTCACTCTTTGTCACTGTAACTGTCCTCCTGATCTCAATGTCTGTCCCTTTTTCTGTCCCTGATCTCACATTATTCCCATTAACTGTCCCTAATCTCAATCTCTGTCCCTTTAACAGTCCATTATCTCAATCTCTGTCCCTTTAACTGTCCATTATCTCAATCTCTGTCTCTTTAACAGTCCATGATCTTACTCTCTGTCCCTATAACTGTCCCTGATCTCAATCTCTGTCCCTTTAACAGTCCATGATCTCATTCTCTGTCCCTTTAACAGTCCATGATCTCACTCTCCGTCCCTATTACAGTCCCTGATCTCAATCTCTGTCCCTTTAACTGTGCTTGATCTCATTCTCTGTGCCATTAACCTCCCCATGATCTCAATCTCTGTAGCTTTAAACTCCCCGTGATATCAGTCTCTGTACCTTTAACGTCCCCGTGATTTTACTCTCTGTCCATTTAAAGTCCCCGTGATCTAACTCTCTGTCCCTTTAAACACCCCGTGATCTCACTCTCTGTCCCTTAAACCACCCCGTCATCTCACTCTCTGTCCCTTTAACCTCCCCGTGATCACACTCTTTGTTCCTTTAACCTCCCCATGCTGTCACTCACTGTCCCTTTAACCTCCGTGTGTTCTCACTCTCTGTACCTTTGAACTCCCCGTGAACTCATTCTTTGTCCCTTTAACCACCCCGTGATCTCACTCTCTGTCCCTTTATCCTCCCCGTGATCTCACTCTCTGTCCCTTTAATCTCCCCGTGATCTCACTCTCTGTCCATTTAACCTCCCCGTGATCTCACTCTCTGTCCCTTTATCCTCCCCGTGATTTCACTCTCTGTCCCTTTAACCTCTCCGTGATCTCACTGTCTGTCTCTTTAATCTCCCCGTGATCTCACTCTCTGTCCATTTAACCTCCCCGTGATCTCACTATCTGTCCCTTTAACCTCCCCGTGATTTCACTCTCTGTCACTTTAAACACCCCGTGATCTCACTTTCTGTCCCTTTAAACTCCCCGTGATCTCACTCTCTGTCCCTTTAACCTCCCGGTGATCTCACTCTCATTCCCTTAAACCTCCCCGTGATCTCTCTCTCTGTCACTTTAACCTCCCCGTGATCTCACTCTCTGTCCCTTTAACCTCCCCGTGATCTCACTCTCTGTCCCTTTAAGCTTCCCGTGGTCTCACTCTCTGTCCCTTTAACCTCCCGTCATATCACTCTCTGTCCCTTTAACATCCCCGTAATCTCACTCTCTGTCCCTTTAACCTCCCCGTGAACTCACTCTCTGTCCCTTTAACCTCCCCGTGATCTCAATCTCTGTCCCTTTAACCTCCCCGTGATCTCACTCTCTCTCCATATAACCTCCCAGTGATCTCACTCTCTGTCCATTTAACCGTCCCGTGACCTCACTCTCGGTCCCTTTAACCTCCCTGTGTTCTCACACTCTGTCACTTTAATATCCCTGTGATCTCACTCTCTCTCCCTTTAAACTCCGCCTGATCTCACTCGCTGTCCCTTTAACTGTCCCCCTGATCTCACTCTCTGTCCCTTTAACTGACCCCCTGATCACACTTTCTGTCCCTTTAATAGTCCCTGATCTCTTTCTGTCCCTTTAGCTTACCCTGATTTCACTCTTTGTCACTGTAACTGTCCCCCTGATCTCCATGTCTGTCCCTTTTTCTGTCCCTGATCTCACATTATTCCCATTAACTGTCCCTAAACTCAATCTCTGTCCCTTTAACAGTCCATTATCTCAATCTCTGTCCCTTTAACTGTCCCTAATCTCTATCTCTGTCTCTTTAACAGTCCATGATCTCACTCTCTGTCCCTATAACTGTCCCTGATCTCAATCTCTGTCCCTTTAACAGTCCATGATCTCATTCTCTGTCCCTTCAACAGTCCATGATCTCACTCTCCGTCCCTATTACAGTCCCTGATCTCAATCTCTGTCCCTTTAACTGTGCTTGATCTCATTCTCTGTCCCATTAACCTCCCCATGATCTCAATCTCTGTAGCTTTAAACTCCCCGTGATATCAGTCTCTGTACCTTTAATGTCCCCGTGATTTTACTCTCTGTCCATTTAAAGTCCCCGTGATCTAACTCTCTGTCCCTTTAAACACCCCGTGATCTCACTCTCTGTCCCTTAAACCACCCCGTCATCTCACTCTCTGTCCCTTTAACCTCCCCGTGATCACACTCTTTGTTCCTTTAACCTCCCCATGCTGTCACTCACTGTCCCTTTAACCTCCGTGTGTTCTCACTCTCTGTACCTTTGAACTCCCCGTGAACTCATTCTTTGTCCCTTTAACCACCCCGTGATCTCACTCTCTGTCCCTTTAACCTCCCCGTGTTCTCACTCTCTGTCCCTTTAACCTCTCCGTGATCTCACTGTCTGTCTCTTTAATCTCCCCATGATCTCAATCTCTGTCCATTTAACCTCCCCGTGATCTCACTCTCTGTCCCTTTATCCTCCACGTGATTTCACTCTCTGTCACTTTAAACACCCCGTGATCTCACTTTCTGTCCCTTTAAACTCCCCGTGATCTCACTCTCATTCCCTTAAACCTCCCCGTGATCTCTCTCTCTGTCACTTTAACCTCCCCGTGATCTCACTTTCTGTCCCTTTAACCTCCCCGTGATCTCACTCTATGACCCTTTAACCTCCCCGTGATCTCATTCTCTGTCCCTTTAACCTCCCCGTGATCTCACTCTCTGTCCCTTTAACCTCCCATTGATCTCACTCTCTGTCCCTTTAACCTCCCCGTGATCTCACTCTGTCCCTTTAACCTTCGCGTGATCTCAAACACTGTCCCTTGAACCTGCCCGTGATCTCACTCTCTGTCCCTTTAACCTACCCGAGATCTCACGCTCTGTCCCTTTAACCTCCCCGTAATCTCACTCTCTGTCCATTTAATGTCCCCGTGATTTCACTCATAGTCCATTTATCCACCCCGTTATCTCACTCTCTGTCCCTTTAACCTCTCCTTAATCTCACTCTCTGTCCCTTTCAACTTCCCGTGAACTCACTCTCTGTCCCATTAAACCCCCCGTGATCTCACTCTCTGTCCCTTTGACCTCCCCGTGATCTCACTCTCATTCCCTTTAAACTCTCTGTAATCTCAGTCACTGTCCCTTTAAACTCCCCGTGATCTCACTCTCTGTCACTTTAACGACCCCGTGATCTCACTTTCTGCCCTTTAAACTCCCCGTGATCTCACTCTCGGTCCCTTTAATCTCCCCGTGATCTCACTCTCTTTCCATTTAAACTCCCCGTGATCTCACTCTCTCTCCCTTTAACATCCCCGTGATCTCAATCTCTGTCCCTATAATCTCCCCGTGTTATCACTCTCTGTCCCTTTAACCTCCCCGAGATCTCACTCACTTTCCATTTTACCTCCTCGTGACCTCACTTTCTGTCCCTTTAACCTCCCCGTGATCTGACTCTCTGTCCCTTTAACCACCCCGTGATCTTACTCTCAGTCCCTTTAACCTCCCTTTGATCTCATTCTCTGTCCCGTTAACCTCCACGTAATCTCACTCTCTGTCCCATTAACCTCTCTGTGATCTCATTCTCTGGCCCTTTAACATCCCCGAGGTCTCCCTCTCTGTCCCATTAAACTCCCCGTGATCTCAGTCTCTGTCCCTTCAACCACCCCGTGATCTCACTCTTTGTCACTTTAAACAACCCGTGATCTCACTCTCTGTCCCTTTAAGCACCCCGTCATCTCACTCTCTGTCCCTTTAACCTTCCCCGTGATCTCACTCTCAGTCCCTTTAAACACACCGTGATCTCACTCTCTGTCCCTTTAACATCACTGTGATCTCACTCTCTGTACCTTTAACCTCCCCGTGATCTCTCTCTTCTCTTTAACCTCTCCGTGATCTCAATCTCGGTCCCTTGAACCTCTACTTGATCTCACTCTCTGTCCCTTTTACCTCCCCGAGATCTCACTCTCTGTTCCTTTAACCTCCCCGTGATCTCATTCATTGTCCCTATAACCACCCCGTGATCTCACTCTCTGTCCCTTCAACCTCCCCGTGATCACACTCTCTGTACCTTTAACCTACCCATGCTGTCACTCACTGTCCCTTTAACCTCCGTGTGTTCTCACTCTCTGTACCTTTGAACTCCCCTTGAACTCATTCTTTGTCCCTTTAACCTCCCCGTGATCTCACTCTCTGTCCCATTAACCTCCCCGTGTTCTCACTCTCTGTCCCTTTAACCTCTCCGTGATCTCACTGTCTGTCTCTTTAATCTCCCCATGATCTCAATCTCTGTCCATTTAACCTCCCCGTGATCTCACTCTCTGTCCCTTTATCCTCCCCGTGATTTCACTCTCTGTCACTTTAAACACCCCGTGATCTCACTTTCTGTCCCTTTAAACTCCCCGTGATCTCACTCTCATTCCCTTAAACCTCCCCGTGATCTCTCTCTCTGTCACTTTAACCTCCCCGTGATCTCACTTTCTGTCCCTTTAACCTCCCATTGATCTCACTCTCTGTCCCTTTAACCTCCCCGTGATCTCACTCTGTCCCTTTAACCTTCGCGTGATCTCAAACACTGTCCCTTGAACCTGCCCGTGATCTCACTCTCTGTCCCTTTAACCTACCCGAGATCTCACGCTCTGTCCCTTTAACCTCCCCGTAATCTCACTCTCTGTCCATTTAATGTCCCCGTGATTTCACTCATAGTCCATTTATCCACCCCGTTATCTCACTCTCTGTCCCTTTAACCTCTCCTTAATCTCACTCACTGTCCCTTTCAACTTCCCGTGAACTCACTCTCTGTCCCATTAAACCCCCCGTGATCTCACTCTCTGTCCCTTTGACCTCCCCGTGATCTCACTCTCATTCCCTTTAAACTCTCTGTAATCTCAGTCACTGTCCCTTTAAACTCCCCGTGATCTCACTCTCTGTCACTTTAACGACCCCGTGATCTCACTTTCTGCCCTTTAAACTCTCCGTGATCTCACTGTCTGTCTCTTTAATCTCCCCATGATCTCAATCTCTGTCCATTTAACCTCCCCGTGATCTCACTCTCTGTCCCTTTATCCTCCCCGTGAACTCATTCTTTGTCCCTTTAACCACCCCGTGATCTCACTCTCTGTCCCTTTAACCTCCCCGTGTTCTCACTCTCTGTCCCTTTAACCTCTCCGTGATCTCACTGTCTGTCTCTTTAATCTCCCCATGATCTCAATCTCTGTCCATTTAACCTCCCCGTGATCTCACTCTCTGTCCCTTTATCCTCCCCGTGATTTCACTCTCTGTCACTTTAAACACCCCGTGATCTCACTTTCTGTCCCTTTAAACTCCCCGTGATCTCACTCTCATTCCCTTAAACCTCCCCGTGATCTCTCTCTCTGTCACTTTAACCTCCCCGTGATCTCACTTTCTGTCCCTTTAACCTCCCCGTGATCTCACTCTATGACCCTTTAACCTCCCCGTGATCTCATTCTCTGTCCCTTTAACCTCCCCGTGATCTCACTCTCTGTCCCTTTAACCTCCCATTGATCTCACTCTCTGTCCCTTTAACCTCCCCGTGATCTCACTCTGTCCCTTTAACCTTCGCGTGATCTCAAACACTGTCCCTTGAACCTGCCCGTGATCTCACGCTCTGTCCCTTTAACCTCCCCGTAATCTCACTCTCTCTCCATTTAATGTCCCCGTGATTTCACTCATAGTCCATTTATCCACCCCGTTATCTCACTCTCTGTCCCTTTAACCTCTCCTTAATCTCACTCACTGTCCCTTTCAACTTCCCGTGAACTCACTCTCTGTCCCATTAAACCCCCCGTGATCTCACTCTCTGTCCCTTTGACCTCCCCGTGATCTCACTCTCATTCGCATTAAACTCTACGTAATCTCAGTCACTGTCCCTTTAATCTCCCCGTAATCTCACACTCTGTCCCTTTGAATGTCCCGTGATCTCACTCTCTGTCACTTTGACCACCCCGTCATCTCACTTTCTGTCCCATTAAACTCCCCGTGATCTCACTCTCGGTCCCTTTAATCTCCCCGTGATCTCACTCTCTTTCCATTTAAACTCCCCGTGATCTCACTTTCTGCCCTTTAAACTCCCCGTGATCTCACTCTCGGTCCCTTTAATCTCCCCGTGATCTCACTCTCTTTCCATTTAAACTCCCCGTGATCTCACTCTCTCTCCCTTTAACATCCCCGTGATCTCAATCTCTGTCCCTATAATCTCCCCGTGTTATCACTCTCTGTCCCTTTAACCTCCCCGTGATCTCACTCACTTTCCATTTTACCTCCTCGTGACCTCACTTTCTGTCCCTTTAACCTCCCCGTGATCTGACTCTCTGTCCCTTTAACCACCCCGTGATCTTACTCTCAGTCCCTTTAACCTCCCTTTGATCTCATTCTCTGTCCCGTTAACCTCCACGTAATCTCACTCTCTGTCCCATTAACCTCTCTGTGATCTCATTCTCTGGCCCTTTAACATCCCCGAGGTCTCCCTCTCTGTCCCATTAAACTCCCCGTGATCTCAGTCTCTGTCCCTTCAACCACCCCGTGATCTCACTCTTTGTCACTTTAAACAACCCGTGATCTCACTCTCTGTCCCTTTAAGCACCCCGTCATCTCACTCTCTGTCCCTTTAACCTTCCCCGTGATCTCACTCTCAGTCCCTTTAAACACACCGTGATCTCACTCTCTGTCCCTTTAACATCACTGTGATCTCACTCTCTGTACCTTTAACCTCCCCGTGATCTCTCTCTTCTCTTTAACCTCTCCGTGATCTCAATCTCGGTCCCTTGAACCTCTACTTGATCTCACACTCTGTCCCTTTTACCTCCCCGAGATCTCACTCTCTGTTCCTTTAACCTCCCCGTGATCTCATTCATTGTCCCTATAACCACCCCGTGATCTCACTCTCTGTCCCTTCAACCTCCCCGTGATCACACTCTCTGTACCTTTAACCTACCCATGCTGTCACTCACTGTCCCTTTAACCTCCGTGTGTTCTCACTCTCTGTCCCTTTGAACTCCCCGTGAACTCATTCTTTGTCCCTTTAACCTCCCCGTGATCTCACTCTCTGTCCCATTAACCTCCCCGTGATTTCACTCTCTGTCCATTAACCTCCCTGTGATCTCACTGTCTGTCCCTTTAACCTCCCCGTGTTCTCACTCTCTGTCCCTTTAATCTCCCCGTGTTCTCACTCTCTGTCCCTTTAACTTCTCCGTGATCTCACTGTCTGTCCCTTTAATCTCCCCGTGATCTCACTCTCTGTCCCTTTAACCTCCCTGTGATCTCACTGTCTGTCCCTTTAACCTCCCCGTGTTCTCACTCTCTGTCCCTTTAACCTCCCCGTGTTCTCACTCTCTGTCCCTTTAACCTCTCCGTGATCTCACTGTCTGTCCCTTTAATCTCCCCGTGATCTCACTCTCTGTCCATTTAACCTCCCCGTGATCTCACTCTCTGTCCCTTTATCCTCCCCGTGATTTCAATCTCTGTCACTTTAAACACCCCGTGGTCTCACTCTCTGTCCCTTTAACCACCCTGTCATTTCACTCTCTGTCCCTTTAACCTCCCTGTGATCTCACTCTCTGTCCCTTTAATCTCCCCGTGATCTCACACTGTCCCTTTAACCATCCCGTGATCTCAAACACGGTCCCTTGAACCTGCCCGTGAACTCATTCTCTGTCCCCTAATCCTCAACATTATCTCATTCACTGTCCCTTTAACTTCCCCGTGATCTCACTCTCTTTCCCTTTAACCTCCCCGTTATCTCACTCTCTGTCCCTTTAACCTACCCGTGATCTCACGCTCTGTCCCTTTAACCTCTCCGTGATCTCACTCTCTGTCCATTTAATGTCCCCGTGATTTCACTCTCAGTACATTTATCCACCCCCTTATCTCACTCTCTGTCCCTTTAAACTCTCCGTAATCTCACTCACTGTCCCTTTCACCTCCCCGTGATCTCACTCTCATTCGCATTAAACTCTACGTAATCTCAGTCACTGTCCCTTTAATCTCCCCGTAATCTCACACTCTGTCCCTTTGAATGTCCCGTGATCTCACTCTCTGTCACTTTGACCACCCCGTCATCTCACTTTCTGTCCCATTAAACTCCCCGTGATCTCACTCTCGGTCCCTTTAATCTCCCCGTGATCTCACTCTCTTTCCATTTAAACTCCCCGTGATCTCACTCTCTCTCCCTTTAACATCCCCGTGATCTCAATCTCTGTCCCTTTAACCTCCCCGTGTTATCACTCTCTGTCCCTTTAACCTCCCCGTGATCTAACTCTTTGTCCCTTTAACATCCCCGTGATCTAACTCTCAGTCCCTTTAACCTCTCTGTGATCTCATTCTCTGGCCCTTTAACATCCCCGAGGTCTCACTCTCTGTCCCATTAACCTCCCTGGATCTCACTCATTGTCCCCATAAACACCCCGTGATCTCACTCTCTGTCCCATAAACCACCCCGTCATCTCACTCTCTGTCCCTTTAACCTCCCCGTGATTTCACTCTCTGTCCCTTTAACCTCCCCGTGATTTCACTCTCTGTCCCTTAAAGCACCCCATGGTCTCACTCTCTGTCCCTTTAACCTCCCCGTGATCTCTCTCTTCTCTTTAACCTCTCCGTGATCTCAATCTCGGTCCCTTTAACCTCTCCATTAACTCACTGTCTGTCCCTTTAATCTCCCCGTGATCTCACTCTCTGTCCATTTAACCTTCCCGTGATCTCACTCTCTGTCCCTTTATCCTCCCCGTGATTTCACTCTCTGTGCCTTTAACCTCACCGTGATCTCACTCTCTGTCCCTTTAACCTCCCCGTGATCTTACTCTCTGTCCCTTTAACCTACCCGCGATCTCACTCTCTCTCCCTTTATCCTCCACGTGATCTCACTCTCTGTCCCTTGAACCTTCCCGTTATCTCAAACACTGTCCCTTGAACCTGCCCGTGAACTCATTCTCTGTCCCCTAATCTTCAACGTTATCTCATTCACTGTCCCTTTAACCTCCCCGTGATCTCACTCTCTGTCCCTTTAACCTCCTCGTTATCTCACTCTCTGTCCCTTTAACCTACCCGTGATCTCACGCTCTGTCCCTTTAACCTAACCGTAATCTCACTCTCTGTCCATTTAATGTCCCCGTGATTTCACTCACAGTCCATTTATCCACCCTGTGATCTCACTCTCTGTTCCTTTCAACTTCCCGTGATCTCACTCTCTGTCCCATTAACCCCCCCGTGATCTCACTCTCTGTCCCTTTGACCTCCCCGAGATCTCACTCTCATTCCCTTTAAACTCTCCGTAATGTCAGTCACTGTCCCTTTAAACTCCCCGTGATCTCACACTTTGTCCCTTTGAACGTCCCTTGATCTCACTCTCTGTCACTTTAACCACCCCGTGATCTCACTTTCTGTCCCTTTAAACTCCCCGTGATCTCACTCTCGGTCCCTTTAATCTCCCCGTGATCTCACTCTCTTTCCATTTAAACTCCCCGTGATCTCACTCTCTCTCCCTTTAACATCCCCGTGATCTCAATCTCTGTCCCTTTAACCTCCCCGTGTTATCAATTTCTGTCCCTCTAACCTCCCCGTGATCTGACTCTCTGTCCCTTTAACATCCCCGTGATCTAACTCTCTGTCCCTTTAACCTCCGCGCGATCTCACTCACTTTCCCTTTAACCACTCCGTGATCTTACTCTCAGTCCCTTAAACCTCCACGTAATCTCACTCTCTGTCCCATTAACCTCTCTGTGATCTCATTCTCTGGCCCTTTAACATCCCCGAGGTCTCCCTCTCTGTCCCATTAACCTCCCCGTGATCTCACTCTCTGTCCCTTTAAACTGCACGTGATCTCATTCTCTGTCGCCTTATTCCGCCCCGTGATCTCACTCTCTGTCCCTTTAACCTCCCTGTGAACTCACTCACTGTCCCTTTAAACACCCCGCGAACTTACTCTCTGTCCCATTAACCTCCCGGTGATCTCACTCTCATTCCCTTAAACCTCCCCGTGATCTCACTCTCTGTCCCTTTAACCTACGCGTGATCTCACTCTCTCTCCCTTTAACCTCCCAGTGATCTCACTCTCTGTCCCTTTAACATCCCCGTGAACTCACTCTCTGTCTCTTTAACCTCTCCGTAATCTCACTCACTGTCCCTTTCAACTTGCCGTGATCTCACTCTCTGTCCCATTAACCTCCCCGTGATCTCTCTCTCTGTCCTTTTAACCTCCCAGTGACCTCACTCTCTGTCCCTTTAACCTCCCAGTGGTTTCACTTTCTGTTCCTTTAACCTCCCCTTGATCTCACTCTCTGTCCCATTAACCTCCCCGTGATCTCTCTCTCTGTCACTATAAACTCCCCGTGGTCTCAATCATTTTCCCTTTAACCGCCCCATGATGCCACTCTCTGTCCCTTTAACCTACCCGTGATCTCAGACGCTGTCCCTTTAACTTCCTCGTGATCTCAGACTCCGTCCCTTTAACCTCCCCGTGATCTCACTCTCTGTCCATTTAATGACGCGGCGATCTCACTCTCTGTCCATTTACCCTGCCCGTGATCTCACTCTCTGTCCCTTTAACCATCCCGTGATCTCACTCCCTGTCCCTTAAACTCCCCGTGATCTCACTCTCTGTCCCTTTAACCTCCCCGTGATCTTACTTTCTGTCCATTTAACCTCCCCGTGATCTCACTCTCTGTCCCGTTAACATCCCCGTGATCTTACTCTCTGTCCATTTAACCTCCCCGTGATCACACTCTCTGTCCCTTTAACATCCCCGTGATCTCACTCTCTGTCCTTTTAACCTCCCCGTGATCTCACTCTCTGTCCCTTTAACCTCCCCGTGATCTTACTCTCTGTCCATTTTACCTCCCCGTGATCTCACTCTCTGTCCCTTTAACATCCCCGTGATCTCACTCACTGTCCCTTTAACCGCCCCGTAATCTCACTCTCTGACCCTTTAACCTCCCCGTGATCTCACTCTCAGCCACTTTAACCTCCCAGTGATCTCACTCTGAGTCCCTTTAAACTCCCCGTGATCTCACTCTCTGTCACTTTAACCTCCCCGTGATCTCTCTCTCTGTCTCTTTTACCTTCCCGTGATCTCACTCTCTGTCCCTTTTACCTCCCCGTCATCTCACTCTCTGTCCCTTTGACCTCCCCGTGATCTCAGTCTCTGTCCCTGTAACCTCCCCGTGATCTCACTCTCTATCCCGTTTAACTCCCCGTGATCTCACTCACTGTCCCTTTAAACTCCCCGTGATCTCACTCTTTGTACGTTTAACTTTCCCGTGATCTCTCTCTCTGTCCCCTTAAACTCCCCATGATCTCACTCTCTGTACCTTTAAATTCTCCGTGATCTCTCTCTGTTCCTTTAACATCCCCGTAATCTCACTCTCTGTCCCTTTAACCTCCCCGTGATCACACTCTCTGTCCCTTTAACCTCCCCGTGATCTCACTCTCTGTTCCTTTTACCCTCCCGTGATCTCACTCTCTGTCCCTTTAACTCCCCGTGATCTCACTTTCTATCCCTTTAACCTCCCCATGATCTCAGTCTCTGTCCCTTTAACATACCCGTGATCTCAATCTCTGTCCCTTTAACATCTCCGTGATCTCACTCTCTGTCCCTTTAACCTCGCCGTGCTCTCAAACTCTGGCCCTTTAACCTCCCCTTAACTCACTCTCTGTCCCTTTAATCTCCAAGTGATCTCACTCTAGGTCCCTTTAACCTCCCCGTGATCTTACTCTCTGTCCCTTTAACCTCCCCGTGATCTCACTCTCTGTCCCTTTAACCTCTCCGTGATCTCAATCACTGTCCCTTTAACCTCCCCGTGATCTACATCTCTGTCCCTTTAACCTCCTCTTGATCTCACTCTCTTTCCCTTTAACCTCCCCGTGATCTCAATCTCTGGCCCTTTAACCTCCCCGTGATCTCACTCTCTGTTCCTTTAACCTCCCCGTGATCTGACTCACTCTCCCTTTAACCTCCCCGTAATCTCACTCTCTGTCCCTTTAACCTGCCCGTGATCTCACACTCTGTCCCTTTAACCTTCCCGTGATCTCACTCTCTGTCCCTTTAACCTCCACGTGATCTCACTCTCTGTCCCTTTAACCTCCACGTGATCTCACTCTCTGTCCCTTTAACCTCCCCGTGATTTCACTCTCTGTCCCTTTAAGCACCCCGTGATCTCACTCTCTGTCCCTTTAAACACCCCGTAATCTCACTCTCTGTCCCTTTAACCACCCCGTCATCTCACTCTCTGTCCCTTTAACCTCCCCGTGATTTCACTCTCTGTCCCTTTAAGCACCCCGTGATCTCACTCTCTGTCCCTTTTACCTCCCCATGATCTCCCTCTCTGTCCCTTTAACCTCCCCATGATCTCACTCTCTGTCCCTTTAACCTCACCGTGATCTCACTCTCTGTACCTTTAAACTCCCCGTGATCTCTCTCTTCTCTTTAACCTCTCCGTGATCTCAATCTCGGTCCCTTGAACCTCTACTTGATCTCATTCTCTGTCCCTTTTACCTCCCAGAGATCTCACTCTCTGTTCCTTTAACCTTCCCATGGTCTCACTCACTGTCCCTTTAACCTCCCCATTATCTCACTCACTGTCCCTTCAACCTCCCCGTGATCTCACTCATTGTCCCTATAACTACCCCGTGATCTCACTCTCTGTCACTTTATACTCCCCGTGATCACACTCTCTGTTCCTTTAACCTCCCCATGCTGTCAATCACTGTCCCTTTAACCTACGTCTGTTCTCACTCTCTGTCCCTTTGAACTCCCCGTGAACTCATTCTCTGTCCCTTTAATCTCCCCGTGATCTCACTCTCTGTCCATTTAACCTCCCCGTGATCTCACTCTCTGTCCCTTTATCCTCCCCGTGATTTCACTCTCTGCCACTTTAAACACCCCGTGATCTCACTCTCTGTCCCTTTAACCACCCCGTCATCTCACTCTCTGTCCCTTTAACCTCCCCGTGATCTCACTCACTGTCCCTTTATCATTCCCGTGGTCTCACTCTCTGTCCCTTTAACCTCCCGTCATATCACTCTCTGTCCCTTTAACATCCCCGTAATCTCACTCTCTGTCCCTTTAACCTCCCCGTGAACTCACTCTCTGTCCCTTTAACCTCCCTGTGATCTCAATCTCTGTCCCTTTAACCTCCCAGTGATCTCACTCTCTGTCCATTTAACCGTCCCGTGACCTCACTCTCGGTCCCTTTAACCTCCCTGTGTTCTCACACTCTGTCACTTTAATATCCCTGTGATCTCACTCTCTCTCCCTTTAAACTCCGCCTGATCTCACTCGCTGTCCCTTTAACTGTCCCCCTGATCTCACTCTCTGT
This sequence comes from Cetorhinus maximus, assembly GCF_964194155.1. Classification (NCBI taxonomy): domain Eukaryota; kingdom Metazoa; phylum Chordata; class Chondrichthyes; order Lamniformes; family Cetorhinidae; genus Cetorhinus; species Cetorhinus maximus. The sequence continues at coordinate 17,847 of NW_027596863.1, forward strand.
CCCTTTAACTGACCCCCTGATCACACTTTCTGTCCCTTTAATAGTCCCTGATTTCTTTCTGTCCCTTTAGCTTACCCTGATTTCACTCTTTGTCACTGTAACTGTCCCCCTGATCTCCATGTCTGTCCCTTTTTCTGTCCCTGATCTCACATTATTCCCATTAACTGTCCCTAATCTCAATCTCTGTCCCTTTAACAGTCCATTATCTCAATCTCTGTCCCTTTAACTGTCCATTATCTCAATCTCTGTCTCTTTAACAGTCCATGATCTTACTCTCTGTCCCTATAACTGTCCCTGATCTCAATCTCTGTCCCTTTAACAGTCCATGATCTCATTCTCTGTCCCTTTAACAGTCCATGATCTCACTCTCCGTCCCTATTACAGTCCCTGATCTCAATCTCTGTCCCTTTAACTGTGCTTGATCTCATTCTCTGTGCCATTAACCTCCCCATGATCTCAATCTCTGTAGCTTTAAACTCCCCGTGATATCAGTCTCTGTACCTTTAACGTCCCCGTGATTTTACTCTCTGTCCATTTAAAGTCCCCGTGATCTAACTCTCTGTCCCTTTAAACACCCCGTGATCTCACTCTCTGTCCCTTAAACCACCCCGTCATCTCACTCTCTGTCCCTTTAACCTCCCCGTGATCACACTCTTTGTTCCTTTAACCTCCCCATGCTGTCACTCACTGTCCCTTTAACCTCCGTGTGTTCTCACTCTCTGTACCTTTGAACTCCCCGTGAACTCATTCTTTGTCCCTTTAACCACCCCGTGATCTCACTCTCTGTCCCTTTATCCTCCCCGTGATCTCACTCTCTGTCCCTTTAATCTCCCCGTGATCTCACTCTCTGTCCATTTAACCTCCCCGTGATCTCACTCTCTGTCCCTTTATCCTCCCCGTGATTTCACTCTCTGTCCCTTTAACCTCTCCGTGATCTCACTGTCTGTCTCTTTAATCTCCCCGTGATCTCACTCTCTGTCCATTTAACCTCCCCGTGATCTCACTATCTGTCCCTTTAACCTCCCCGTGATTTCACTCTCTGTCACTTTAAACACCCCGTGATCTCACTTTCTGTCCCTTTAAACTCCCCGTGATCTCACTCTCTGTCCCTTTAACCTCCCGGTGATCTCACTCTCATTCCCTTAAACCTCCCCGTGATCTCTCTCTCTGTCACTTTAACCTCCCCGTGATCTCACTCTCTGTCCCTTTAACCTCCCCGTGATCTCACTCTCTGTCCCTTTAAGCTTCCCGTGGTCTCACTCTCTGTCCCTTTAACCTCCCGTCATATCACTCTCTGTCCCTTTAACATCCCCGTAATCTCACTCTCTGTCCCTTTAACCTCCCCGTGAACTCACTCTCTGTCCCTTTAACCTCCCCGTGATCTCAATCTCTGTCCCTTTAACCTCCCCGTGATCTCACTCTCTCTCCATATAACCTCCCAGTGATCTCACTCTCTGTCCATTTAACCGTCCCGTGACCTCACTCTCGGTCCCTTTAACCTCCCTGTGTTCTCACACTCTGTCACTTTAATATCCCTGTGATCTCACTCTCTCTCCCTTTAAACTCCGCCTGATCTCACTCGCTGTCCCTTTAACTGTCCCCCTGATCTCACTCTCTGTCCCTTTAACTGACCCCCTGATCACACTTTCTGTCCCTTTAATAGTCCCTGATCTCTTTCTGTCCCTTTAGCTTACCCTGATTTCACTCTTTGTCACTGTAACTGTCCCCCTGATCTCCATGTCTGTCCCTTTTTCTGTCCCTGATCTCACATTATTCCCATTAACTGTCCCTAAACTCAATCTCTGTCCCTTTAACAGTCCATTATCTCAATCTCTGTCCCTTTAACTGTCCCTAATCTCTATCTCTGTCTCTTTAACAGTCCATGATCTCACTCTCTGTCCCTATAACTGTCCCTGATCTCAATCTCTGTCCCTTTAACAGTCCATGATCTCATTCTCTGTCCCTTCAACAGTCCATGATCTCACTCTCCGTCCCTATTACAGTCCCTGATCTCAATCTCTGTCCCTTTAACTGTGCTTGATCTCATTCTCTGTCCCATTAACCTCCCCATGATCTCAATCTCTGTAGCTTTAAACTCCCCGTGATATCAGTCTCTGTACCTTTAATGTCCCCGTGATTTTACTCTCTGTCCATTTAAAGTCCCCGTGATCTAACTCTCTGTCCCTTTAAACACCCCGTGATCTCACTCTCTGTCCCTTAAACCACCCCGTCATCTCACTCTCTGTCCCTTTAACCTCCCCGTGATCACACTCTTTGTTCCTTTAACCTCCCCATGCTGTCACTCACTGTCCCTTTAACCTCCGTGTGTTCTCACTCTCTGTACCTTTGAACTCCCCGTGAACTCATTCTTTGTCCCTTTAACCACCCCGTGATCTCACTCTCTGTCCCTTTAACCTCCCCGTGTTCTCACTCTCTGTCCCTTTAACCTCTCCGTGATCTCACTGTCTGTCTCTTTAATCTCCCCATGATCTCAATCTCTGTCCATTTAACCTCCCCGTGATCTCACTCTCTGTCCCTTTATCCTCCACGTGATTTCACTCTCTGTCACTTTAAACACCCCGTGATCTCACTTTCTGTCCCTTTAAACTCCCCGTGATCTCACTCTCATTCCCTTAAACCTCCCCGTGATCTCTCTCTCTGTCACTTTAACCTCCCCGTGATCTCACTTTCTGTCCCTTTAACCTCCCCGTGATCTCACTCTATGACCCTTTAACCTCCCCGTGATCTCATTCTCTGTCCCTTTAACCTCCCCGTGATCTCACTCTCTGTCCCTTTAACCTCCCATTGATCTCACTCTCTGTCCCTTTAACCTCCCCGTGATCTCACTCTGTCCCTTTAACCTTCGCGTGATCTCAAACACTGTCCCTTGAACCTGCCCGTGATCTCACTCTCTGTCCCTTTAACCTACCCGAGATCTCACGCTCTGTCCCTTTAACCTCCCCGTAATCTCACTCTCTGTCCATTTAATGTCCCCGTGATTTCACTCATAGTCCATTTATCCACCCCGTTATCTCACTCTCTGTCCCTTTAACCTCTCCTTAATCTCACTCTCTGTCCCTTTCAACTTCCCGTGAACTCACTCTCTGTCCCATTAAACCCCCCGTGATCTCACTCTCTGTCCCTTTGACCTCCCCGTGATCTCACTCTCATTCCCTTTAAACTCTCTGTAATCTCAGTCACTGTCCCTTTAAACTCCCCGTGATCTCACTCTCTGTCACTTTAACGACCCCGTGATCTCACTTTCTGCCCTTTAAACTCCCCGTGATCTCACTCTCGGTCCCTTTAATCTCCCCGTGATCTCACTCTCTTTCCATTTAAACTCCCCGTGATCTCACTCTCTCTCCCTTTAACATCCCCGTGATCTCAATCTCTGTCCCTATAATCTCCCCGTGTTATCACTCTCTGTCCCTTTAACCTCCCCGTGATCTCACTCACTTTCCATTTTACCTCCTCGTGACCTCACTTTCTGTCCCTTTAACCTCCCCGTGATCTGACTCTCTGTCCCTTTAACCACCCCGTGATCTTACTCTCAGTCCCTTTAACCTCCCTTTGATCTCATTCTCTGTCCCGTTAACCTCCACGTAATCTCACTCTCTGTCCCATTAACCTCTCTGTGATCTCATTCTCTGGCCCTTTAACATCCCCGAGGTCTCCCTCTCTGTCCCATTAAACTCCCCGTGATCTCAGTCTCTGTCCCTTCAACCACCCCGTCATCTCACTCTCTGTCCCTTTAACCTCCCCGTGATTTCACTCTCTGTCCCTTTAACCTCCCCGTGATCTCACTCTCTGTCCCTTAAACCACCCCGTCATCTCACTCTCTGTCCCTTTAACCTCCCCGTGATTTCACTCTCTGTCCCTTAAAGCACCCCGTGATCTCACTCTCTGTCCCTTTAACCTCCCCGTGATCTCACTCTCTGTCCCTTTGACCAACTCGTGATCTCACTCTCTGTCTCTTTAACCTCCCGTGATCTCACTCTCTATCTCTTTAACCTCCCGTGGTCTCACTTTCTGTCTCTTTAACCTCCCGTGATCTCACTCTCTGTCCTTTTAACCTCCCTGTGTTCTCATTCTCTGTCCCTTTAACCGCCCCATGATCTGACTCACTGTCCCATTAACCTCCGCGTTTTCTCAATCTCTGTCCTTTTGAACTCCCCGTGAACTCACTTTCTGTCCCTTTAACCTCCCCGTGATCTCACTCTATGACCCTTTAACCTCCCCGTGATCTCATTCTCTGTCCCTTTAACCTCCCCGTGATCTCACTCTCTGTCCCTTTAACCTCCCATTGATCTCACTCTCTGTCCCTTTAACCTCCCCGTGATCTCACTCTGTCCCTTTAACCTTCGCGTGATCTCAAACACTGTCCCTTGAACCTGCCCGTGATCTCACTCTCTGTCCCTTTAACCTACCCGAGATCTCACGCTCTGTCCCTTTAACCTCCCCGTAATCTCACTCTCTGTCCATTTAATGTCCCCGTGATTTCACTCATAGTCCATTTATCCACCCCGTTATCTCACTCTCTGTCCCTTTAACCTCTCCTTAATCTCACTCACTGTCCCTTTCAACTTCCCGTGAACTCACTCTCTGTCCCATTAAACCCCCCGTGATCTCACTCTCTGTCCCTTTGACCTCCCCGTGATCTCACTCTCATTCCCTTTAAACTCTCTGTAATCTCAGTCACTGTCCCTTTAAACTCCCCGTGATCTCACTCTCTGTCACTTTAACGACCCCGTGATCTCACTTTCTGCCCTTTAAACTCTCCGTGATCTCACTGTCTGTCTCTTTAATCTCCCCATGATCTCAATCTCTGTCCATTTAACCTCCCCGTGATCTCACTCTCTGTCCCTTTATCCTCCCCGTGAACTCATTCTTTGTCCCTTTAACCACCCCGTGATCTCACTCTCTGTCCCTTTAACCTCCCCGTGTTCTCACTCTCTGTCCCTTTAACCTCTCCGTGATCTCACTGTCTGTCTCTTTAATCTCCCCATGATCTCAATCTCTGTCCATTTAACCTCCCCGTGATCTCACTCTCTGTCCCTTTATCCTCCCCGTGATTTCACTCTCTGTCACTTTAAACACCCCGTGATCTCACTTTCTGTCCCTTTAAACTCCCCGTGATCTCACTCTCATTCCCTTAAACCTCCCCGTGATCTCTCTCTCTGTCACTTTAACCTCCCCGTGATCTCACTTTCTGTCCCTTTAACCTCCCCGTGATCTCACTCTATGACCCTTTAACCTCCCCGTGATCTCATTCTCTGTCCCTTTAACCTCCCCGTGATCTCACTCTCTGTCCCTTTAACCTCCCATTGATCTCACTCTGTGTCCCTTTAACCTCCCCGTGATCTCACTCTGTCCCTTTAACCTTCGCGTGATCTCAAACACTGTCCCTTGAACCTGCCCGTGATCTCACGCTCTGTCCCTTTAACCTCCCCGTAATCTCACTCTCTCTCCATTTAATGTCCCCGTGATTTCACTCATAGTCCATTTATCCACCCCGTTATCTCACTCTCTGTCCCTTTAACCTCTCCTTAATCTCACTCACTGTCCCTTTCAACTTCCCGTGAACTCACTCTCTGTCCCATTAAACCCCCCGTGATCTCACTCTCTGTCCCTTTGACCTCCCCGTGATCTCACTCTCATTCCCTTTAAACTCTCTGTAATCTCAGTCACTGTCCCTTTAAACTCCCCGTGATCTCACTCTCTGTCACTTTAACGACCCCGTGATCTCACTTTCTGCCCTTTAAACTCCCCGTGATCTCACTCTCGGTCCCTTTAATCTCCCCGTGATCTCACTCTCTTTCCATTTAAACTCCCCGTGATCTCACTCTCTCTCCCTTTAACATCCCCGTGATCTCAATCTCTGTCCCTATAATCTCCCCGTGTTATCACTCTCTGTCCCTTTAACCTCCCCGTGATCTCACTCACTTTCCATTTTACCTCCTCGTGACCTCACTTTCTGTCCCTTTAACCTCCCCGTGATCTGACTCTCTGTCCCTTTAACCACCCCGTGATCTTACTCTCAGTCCCTTTAACCTCCCTTTGATCTCATTCTCTGTCCCGTTAACCTCCACGTAATCTCACTCTCTGTCCCATTAACCTCTCTGTGATCTCATTCTCTGGCCCTTTAACATCCCCGAGGTCTCCCTCTCTGTCCCATTAAACTCCCCGTGATCTCAGTCTCTGTCCCTTCAACCACCCCGTGATCTCACTCTTTGTCACTTTAAACAACCCGTGATCTCACTCTCTGTCCCTTTAAGCACCCCGTCATCTCACTCTCTGTCCCTTTAACCTTCCCCGTGATCTCACTCTCAGTCCCTTTAAACACACCGTGATCTCACTCTCTGTCCCTTTAACATCACCGTGATCTCACTCTCTGTCCCTTTAACATCACTGTGATCTCACTCTCTGTACCTTTAACCTCCCCGTGATCTCTCTCTTCTCTTTAACCTCTCCGTGATCTCAATCTCGGTCCCTTGAACCTCTACTTGATCTCACACTCTGTCCCTTTTACCTCCCCGAGATCTCACTCTCTGTTCCTTTAACCCTCCCCGTGATCTCATTCATTGTCCCTATAACCACCCCGTGATCTCACTCTCTGTCCCTTCAACCTCCCCGTGATCACACTCTCTGTACCTTTAACCTACCCATGCTGTCACTCACTGTCCCTTTAACCTCCGTGTGTTCTCACTCTCTGTCCCTTTGAACTCCCCGTGAACTCATTCTTTGTCCCTTTAACCTCCCCGTGATCTCACTCTCTGTCCCATTAACCTCCCCGTGATTTCACTCTCTGTCCATTAACCTCCCTGTGATCTCACTGTCTGTCCCTTTAACCTCCCCGTGTTCTCACTCTCTGTCCCTTTAATCTCCCCGTGTTCTCACTCTCTGTCCCTTTAACTTCTCCGTGATCTCACTGTCTGTCCCTTTAATCTCCCCGTGATCTCACTCTCTGTCCCTTTAACCTCCCTGTGATCTCACTGTCTGTCCCTTTAACCTCCCCGTGTTCTCACTCTCTGTCCCTTTAACTTCTCCGTGATCTCACTGTCTGTCCCTTTAATCTCCCCGTGATCTCACTCTCTGTCCCTTTAACCTCCCTGTGATCTCACTGTCTGTCCCTTTAACCTCCCCGTGTTCTCACTCTCTGTCCCTTTAACCTCCCCGTGTTCTCACTCTCTGTCCCTTTAACCTCTCCGTGATCTCACTGTCTGTCCCTTTAATCTCCCCGTGATCTCACTCTCTGTCCATTTAACCTCCCCGTGATCTCACTCTCTGTCCCTTTATCCTCCCCGTGATTTCAATCTCTGTCACTTTAAACACCCCGTGGTCTCACTCTCTGTCCCTTTAACCACCCCGTCATTTCACTCTCTGTCCCTTTAACCTCCCTGTGATCTCACTCTCTGTCCCTTTAATCTCCCCGTGATCTCACACTGTCCCTTTAACCATCCCGTGATCTCAAACACGGTCCCTTGAACCTGCCCGTGAACTCATTCTCTGTCCCCTAATCCTCAACATTATCTCATTCACTGTCCCTTTAACTTCCCCGTGATCTCACTCTCTTTCCCTTTAACCTCCCCGTTATCTCACTCTCTGTCCCTTTAACCTACCCGTGATCTCACGCTCTGTCCCTTTAACCTCTCCGTGATCTCACTCTCTGTCCATTTAATGTCCCCGTGATTTCACTCTCAGTACATTTATCCACACCCTTATCTCACTCTCTGTCCCTTTAAACTCTCCGTAATCTCACTCACTGTCCCTTTCAACTTCCCGTGATCTCACTCTCTGTCCAATTAACCTCCCCGTGATCTCACTCTCTGTCCCTTTGACCTCCCCGTGATCTCACTCTCATTCGCATTAAACTCTACGTAATCTCAGTCACTGTCCCTTTAATCTCCCCGTAATCTCACACTCTGTCCCTTTGAATGTCCCGTGATCTCACTCTCTGTCACTTTGACCACCCCGTCATCTCACTTTCTGTCCCATTAAACTCCCCGTGATCTCACTCTCGGTCCCTTTAATCTCCCCGTGATCTCACTCTCTTTCCATTTAAACTCCCCGTGATCTCACTTTCTGCCCTTTAAACTCCCCGTGATCTCACTCTCGGTCCCTTTAATCTCCCCGTGATCTCACTCTCTTTCCATTTAAACTCCCCGTGATCTCACTCTCTCTCCCTTTAACATCCCCGTGATCTCAATCTCTGTCCCTATAATCTCCCCGTGTTATCACTCTCTGTCCCTTTAACCTCCCCGTGATCTCACTCACTTTCCATTTTACCTCCTCGTGACCTCACTTTCTGTCCCTTTAACCTCCCCGTGATCTGACTCTCTGTCCCTTTAACCACCCCGTGATCTTACTCTCAGTCCCTTTAACCTCCCTTTGATCTCATTCTCTGTCCCGTTAACCTCCACGTAATCTCACTCTCTGTCCCATTAACCTCTCTGTGATCTCATTCTCTGGCCCTTTAACATCCCCGAGGTCTCCCTCTCTGTCCCATTAAACTCCCCGTGATCTCAGTCTCTGTCCCTTCAACCACCCCGTGATCTCACTCTTTGTCACTTTAAACAACCCGTGATCTCACTCTCTGTCCCTTTAAGCACCCCGTCATCTCACTCTCTGTCCCTTTAACCTTCCCCGTGATCTCACTCTCAGTCCCTTTAAACACACCGTGATCTCACTCTCTGTCCCTTTAACATCACTGTGATCTCACTCTCTGTACCTTTAACCTCCCCGTGATCTCTCTCTTCTCTTTAACCTCTCCGTGATCTCAATCTCGGTCCCTTGAACCTCTACTTGATCTCACTCTCTGTCCCTTTTACCTCCCCGAGATCTCACTCTCTGTTCCTTTAACCTCCCCGTGATCTCATTCATTGTCCCTATAACCACCCCGTGATCTCACTCTCTGTCCCTTCAACCTCCCCGTGATCACACTCTCTGTACCTTTAACCTACCCATGCTGTCACTCACTGTCCCTTTAACCTCCGTGTGTTCTCACTCTCTGTCCCTTTGAACTCCCCGTGAACTCATTCTTTGTCCCTTTAACCTCCCCGTAATCTCACTCTCTGTCCCATTAACCTCCCCGTGATTTCACTCTCTGTCCATTAACCTCCCTGTGATCTCACTGTCTGTCCCTTTAACCTCCCCGTGTTCTCACTCTCTGTCCCTTTAATCTCCCCGTGTTCTCACTCTCTGTCCCTTTAACTTCTCCGTGATCTCACTGTCTGTCCCTTTAATCTCCCCGTGATCTCACTCTCTGTACCTTTAACCTCCCTGTGATCTCACTGTCTGTCCCTTTAACCTCCCCGTGTTCTCACTCTCTGTCCCTTTAACCTCCCCGTGTTCTCACTCTCTGTCCCTTTAACCTCTCCGTGATCTCACTGTCTGTCCCTTTAATCTCCCCGTGATCTCACTCTCTGTCCATTTAACCTCCCCGTGATCTCACTCTCTGTCCCTTTATCCTCCCCGTGATTTCAATCTCTGTCACTTTAAACACCCCGTGGTCTCACTCTCTGTCCCTTTAACCACCCCGTCATTTCACTCTCTGTCCCTTTAACCTCCCTGTGATCTCACTCTCTGTCCCTTTAATCTCCCCGTGATCTCACACTGTCCCTTTAACCATCCCGTGATCTCAAACACGGTCCCTTGAACCTGCCCGTGAACTCATTCTCTGTCCCCTAATCCTCAACATTATCTCATTCACTGTCCCTTTAACTTCCCCGTGATCTCACTCTCTTTCCCTTTAACCTCCCCGTTATCTCACTCTCTGTCCCTTTAACCTACCCGTGATCTCACGCTCTGTCCCTTTAACCTCTCCGTGATCTCACTCTCTGTCCATTTAATGTCCCCGTGATTTCACTCTCAGTACATTTATCCACCCCCTTATCTCACTCTCTGTCCCTTTAAACTCTCCGTAATCTCACTCACTGTCCCTTTCACCTCCCCGTGATCTCACTCTCATTCGCATTAAACTCTACGTAATCTCAGTCACTGTCCCTTTAATCTCCCCGTAATCTCACACTCTGTCCCTTTGAATGTCCCGTGATCTCACTCTCTGTCACTTTGACCACCCCGTCATCTCACTTTCTGTCCCATTAAACTCCCCGTGATCTCACTCTCGGTCCCTTTAATCTCCCCGTGATCTCACTCTCTTTCCATTTAAACTCCCCGTGATCTCACTCTCTCTCCCTTTAACATCCCCGTGATCTCAATCTCTGTCCCTTTAACCTCCCCGTGTTATCACTCTCTGTCCCTTTAACCTCCCCGTGATCTAACTCTTTGTCCCTTTAACATCCCCGTGATCTAACTCTCAGTCCCTTTAACCTCTCTGTGATCTCATTCTCTGGCCCTTTAACATCCCCGAGGTCTCACTCTCTGTCCCATTAACCTCCCTGGATCTCACTCATTGTCCCCATAAACACCCCGTGATCTCACTCTCTGTCCCATAAACCACCCCGTCATCTCACTCTCTGTCCCTTTAACCTCCCCGTGATTTCACTCTCTGTCCCTTTAACCTCCCCGTGATTTCACTCTCTGTCCCTTAAAGCACCCCATGGTCTCACTCTCTGTCCCTTTAACCTCCCCGTGATCTCTCTCTTCTCTTTAACCTCTCCGTGATCTCAATCTCGGTCCCTTTAACCTCTCCATTAACTCACTGTCTGTCCCTTTAATCTCCCCGTGATCTCACTCTCTGTCCATTTAACCTTCCCGTGATCTCACTCTCTGTCCCTTTATCCTCCCCGTGATTTCACTCTCTGTGCCTTTAACCTCACCGTGATCTCACTCTCTGTCCCTTTAACCTCCCCGTGATCTTACTCTCTGTCCCTTTAACCTACCCGCGATCTCACTCTCTCTCCCTTTATCCTCCACGTGATCTCACTCTCTGTCCCTTGAACCTTCCCGTTATCTCAAACACTGTCCCTTGAACCTGCCCGTGAACTCATTCTCTGTCCCCTAATCTTCAACGTTATCTCATTCACTGTCCCTTTAACCTCCCCGTGATCTCACTCTCTGTCCCTTTAACCTCCTCGTTATCTCACTCTCTGTCCCTTTAACCTACCCGTGATCTCACGCTCTGTCCCTTTAACCTAACCGTAATCTCACTCTCTGTCCATTTAATGTCCCCGTGATTTCACTCACAGTCCATTTATCCACCCTGTGATCTCACTCTCTGTTCCTTTCAACTTCCCGTGATCTCACTCTCTGTCCCATTAACCCCCCCGTGATCTCACTCTCTGTCCCTTTGACCTCCCCGAGATCTCACTCTCATTCCCTTTAAACTCTCCGTAATGTCAGTCACTGTCCCTTTAAACTCCCCGTGATCTCACACTTTGTCCCTTTGAACGTCCCTTGATCTCACTCTCTGTCACTTTAACCACCCCGTGATCTCACTTTCTGTCCCTTTAAACTCCCCGTGATCTCACTCTCGGTCCCTTTAATCTCCCCGTGATCTCACTCTCTTTCCATTTAAACTCCCCGTGATCTCACTCTCTCTCCCTTTAACATCCCCGTGATCTCAATCTCTGTCCCTTTAACCTCCCCGTGTTATCAATTTCTGTCCCTCTAACCTCCCCGTGATCTGACTCTCTGTCCCTTTAACATCCCCGTGATCTAACTCTCTGTCCCTTTAACCTCCGCGCGATCTCACTCACTTTCCCTTTAACCACTCCGTGATCTTACTCTCAGTCCCTTAAACCTCCACGTAATCTCACTCTCTGTCCCATTAACCTCTCTGTGATCTCATTCTCTGGCCCTTTAACATCCCCGAGGTCTCCCTCTCTGTCCCATTAACCTCCCCGTGATCTCACTCTCTGTCCCTTTAAACTGCACGTGATCTCATTCTCTGTCGCCTTATTCCGCCCCGTGATCTCACTCTCTGTCCCTTTAACCTCCCTGTGAACTCACTCACTGTCCCTTTAAACACCCCGCGAACTTACTCTCTGTCCCATTAACCTCCCGGTGATCTCACTCTCATTCCCTTAAACCTCCCCGTGATCTCACTCTCTGTCCCTTTAACCTACGCGTGATCTCACTCTCTCTCCCTTTAACCTCCCAGTGATCTCACTCTCTGTCCCTTTAACATCCCCGTGAACTCACTCTCTGTCTCTTTAACCTCTCCGTAATCTCACTCACTGTCCCTTTCAACTTGCCGTGATCTCACTCTCTGTCCCATTAACCTCCCCGTGATCTCTCTCTCTGTCCTTTTAACCTCCCAGTGACCTCACTCTCTGTCCCTTTAACCTCCCAGTGGTTTCACTTTCTGTTCCTTTAACCTCCCCTTGATCTCACTCTCTGTCCCATTAACCTCCCCGTGATCTCTCTCTCTGTCACTATAAACTCCCCGTGGTCTCAATCATTTTCCCTTTAACCGCCCCATGATGCCACTCTCTGTCCCTTTAACCTACCCGTGATCTCAGACTCTGTCCCTTTAACTTCCTCGTGATCTCAGACTCCGTCCCTTTAACCTCCCCGTGATCTCACTCTCTGTCCATTTAATGACGCGGCGATCTCACTCTCTGTCCATTTACCCTGCCCGTGATCTCACTCTCTGTCCCTTTAACCATCCCGTGATCTCACTCCCTGTCCCTTAAACTCCCCGTGATCTCACTCTCTGTCCCTTTAACCTCCCCGTGATCTTACTTTCTGTCCATTTAACCTCCCCGTGATCTCACTCTCTGTCCCGTTAACATCCCCGTGATCTTACTCTCTGTCCATTTAACCTCCCCGTGATCACACTCTCTGTCCCTTTAACATCCCCGTGATCTCACTCTCTGTCCTTTTAACCTCCCCGTGATCTCACTCTCTGTCCCTTTAACCTCCCCGTGATCTTACTCTCTGTCCATTTTACCTCCCCGTGATCTCACTCTCTGTCCCTTTAACATCCCCGTGATCTCACTCACTGTCCCTTTAACCGCCCCGTAATCTCACTCTCTGACCCTTTAACCTCCCCGTGATCTCACTCTCAGCCACTTTAACCTCCCAGTGATCTCACTCTGAGTCCCTTTAAACTCCCCGTGATCTCACTCTCTGTCACTTTAACCTCCCCGTGATCTCTCTCTCTGTCCCTTTTACCTTCCCGTGATCTCACTCTCTGTCCCTTTTACCTCCCCGTCATCTCACTCTCTGTCCCTTTGACCTCCCCGTGATCTCAGTCTCTGTCCCTGTAACCTCCCCGTGATCTCACTCTCTATCCCGTTTAACTCCCCGTGATCTCACTCACTGTCCCTTTAAACTCCCCGTGATCTCACTCTTTGTACGTTTAACTTTCCCGTGATCTCTCTCTCTGTCCCCTTAAACTCCCCATGATCTCACTCTCTGTACCTTTAAATTCTCCGTGATCTCTCTCTGTTCCTTTAACATCCCCGTAATCTCACTCTCTGTCCCTTTAACCTCCCCGTGATCACACTCTCTGTCCCTTTAAACTCCCCGTGATCTCACTCTCTGTTCCTTTTACCCTCCCGTGATCTCACTCTCTGTCCCTTTAACTCCCCGTGATCTCACTTTCTATCCCTTTAACCTCCCCATGATCTCAGTCTCTGTCCCTTTAACATACCCGTGATCTCAATCTCTGTCCCTTTAACATCTCCGTGATCTCACTCTCTGTCCCTTTAACCTCGCCGTGCTCTCAAACTCTGGCCCTTTAACCTCCCCTTAACTCACTCTCTGTCCCTTTAATCTCCAAGTGATCTCACTCTAGGTCCCTTTAACCTCCCCGTGATCTTACTCTCTGTCCCTTTAACCTCCCCGTGATCTCACTCTCTGTCCCTTTAACCTCTCCGTGATCTCAATCACTGTCCCTTTAACCTCCCCGTGATCTACATCTCTGTCCCTTTAACCTCCTCTTGATCTCACTCTCTTTCCCTTTAACCTCCCCGTGATCTCAATCTCTGGCCCTTTAACCTCCCCGTGATCTCACTCTCTGTTCCTTTAACCTCCCCGTGATCTGACTCACTCTCCCTTTAACCTCCCCGTAATCTCACTCTCTGTCCCTTTAACCTGCCTGTGATCTCACACTCTGTCCCTTTAACCTTCCCGTGATCTCACTCTCTGTCCCTTTAACCTCCACGTGATCTCACTCTCTGTCCCTTTAACCTCCACGTGATCTCACTCTCTGTCCCTTTAACTTCCCCATGATCTCAGTCTCGTCCTTGTAAACTCCCCGTGATCTCCCTCTCTGTCCCTTTAACCTCCCTGTGATCTCAGTCTCTGTCCTTATAAACTCCTCGTGATCTCAGTCTCTGTCCCTTAAACCTCCCCGTGATCTCACTCTGTGTACGTTTAACATCCCCGTCATTTCACTCTCTGTCCCTTTAACCTCCCCGTGATCACACTATCTGCCCATTTAACCTCACCGTGATCTCACTCCATGTCCCATTGAACTCCCCGTGATCTCACTCTCTGTCCTTTTAACTCCCCGTGATATCACTCTCTGTCCCTTTAACTTCCCCATGATCTCAGTCACGTCCTTTTAAACTCCCCGTGATCTCTCTCTCCGTCCCCTTTAACCTCCCCATGATCTCACTCTCTGACCCTTTAACCTCCCCGTGATCTCACTCTCTGTCCCTTTAACCTCCCCGTAATTTCACCGTCTGTCCCTTTAACCTCCCCGTGATCTCACTCTCTGTCCCTTTAACCTCCCCGTGATCTCATTCTCTGTCCTTTTAAACTCCCCGTGATCTAACTCTCTGTCCTTTACCCTCCCCGTGATCTCAGTCTCTGTCCCTTTAACCTCCCCGTGATCTCACTCTCTGTCCCTTTAACCTCCCCATGATCTCACTCTCTGTCCCTTTAGCCTCTCCGTGATCTCAGTCTCTGTCCCTTTAACCTCCGCGTGATCTAACTCTCTGTCCTTTTAAACTCACCGTGATCGCACTCAATGTCTCTTTAACAGTCCCTGATCTCAATCTCTGTCCCATTCACTTTCTCTGTTCTCACTCTCTGTCCCTTTAACATCTCCGCGATCGCTCTCTGTCCATTTAACGTCCCAGTGATCTCACGCTCTGTCCCTTTAACACTCCAATAGTGCAGCACACCCTCAATTACTGTGGGAGTGGTGTGGGCAGTGGTGTAGCGCTTTAGGAGTGGTGTGGGTAGTGGTGTAGCGCTGTGGGAGTGGTGTGGGAAGTGGTGTAGCGCTGTTTGAGTTGTGTGGTCAGTGGTGTAGTGCTGTGGGAGTGGTGTGGGCAGTGGTGTAGCGCTGTGGGAGTGGTGTGTGCAGTGGTGTAGCGCTGTGGGAGTGGTGTGGGCAGTGGTGTAGCGCTTTGGGAGTGGTGTGGGCAGTGGTGTAGCGCTGTGGGAGTGGTGTGGGCAGTGGTGTAGAGCTGTGGGAGTGGTGTGGGCAGTGGTGTAGCGCTTTGGGAGTGGTGTGGGCAGCGGTCAATCGCTGTGCAAGTGGTATGGGCAGTGGTGTAGCGTTGTGGGAGTGGTGTGGGCAGTGGTGTAGTGCTGTGGGAGTGGTGTGGGCATTAGATTATCGCTGTGTGTGTGGTGTGGGTTGTGGAGTAGAGCTGCGAGAATGGTGTGATCATTGGTGTAGCGCTGTGGGAGAGGCTTGGGCAGTGGTGTAACGTTCTGGGAGTGGTGAGGGCGGTGGTGTAGCGCTGTGTGAGTGGTGTGGGTTGTGGTGTAGCGCTGTGGGAGTGGTGTGGGCAGTGGTGTAGCGCTGTGGGAGTGGTGTGGGTTGTGGTGTAGTGCTGTGGGAGTGGTGTGGGCAGTGGTGTAGCGCTGTGTGAGTGGTGTGGGCAGTGGTGTAGCGCTGTGGGATTGGTGTGGACAGTGGTGCAGTGCTGCGGGAGTGGTGTGGGCAGTGGTGTAGCGCTGTGGGAGTGGTGTGGGTTGTGGTGTAGCGCTGTGGGAGTGGTGTGGGCAGTGGTTTAGTGCTTTGGGAGTTGCGTGGGCTGTGGTGTACAGCTGTGGGAGTGGTGTGGGTTGTGGTTTAGCGCTGCGGGAGTGGTGATGGCAGTGGTTTAGTGCTTTGGGAGTGTGTTGGGTTGTGGTGTAGCGCTGTGGGAGTGATGTGGGCAGTGGTGTAGCGCTGTGGGAGTGGTGTGGGCAGTGGTGTAGTGCTGTGGGAGTGGTGTGGGCAGTGGTCAAGCGCTGTGGGAGTGGTGTGGGCAGTGGTGTAGCGCTGTGGGTGTGGTGTGGGCTGTGGTGTAGCGCTGCGGGAGTGGTGTGGACAGTGGTTTAGTGCTTTGGGAGTGTGTGGGTTGCGGTGTAGCGCTGTGGGAGTGGTGTGGTCAGTGGTGTAGCGCTGGGGGAGTGGTGTGTTCAGTGGTGTAGTGCTCTGGGTATGTTGAGGGCAGTGGTGAGGCGCTGCGGGAGTGATGTGAGCAGTGGTCTAGCGCTGCAGAAGTAGTGTGGGCAGTGGTCTAGCGCTGTGGGAGTGGTGTGGGTTGTGGTGTAGCGCTGTGGGAGTGGTGTGGGCAGTGGTCTAGCGCTGTGGGAGTGGTGTGGGTTGTGGTGTAGCGCTGTGGGAGTGGTGTGGGCAGTGGTGTAGCGCTGTGGGAGTGGTGTGTGTTGTGTTGTAGCGCTGTGGGAGTGGTGAGGGCAGTGGTGTGGCGCTGCGGGAGTGGTGTGGGTAGTGGTGTAGCGTGTGGAAGTGGTGTGGGCAGTGGTGCATTGCTGTGGGAGTGGTGTGGGCAGTGGAGTAGCTCTGTGGCAGTGGTGTGGGTTGTGGTGTAGCGCTGTGGGAGTGGAGTGGGTTGTGGTGTAGCGCTATGGGAGTGGTGTGGGCATTGGTGTAGCACTGAAAGCGTGGTGTGGGTTGTGGTGTAGCGCTATGGGAGTGGTGTGGGCAGTGGTGTAGCGCTGTGGGAGTGGTGTGGGCTGTGGTCAATCGCTGTGGGTGTGGTGTGGGCGGTGGTGTAGTGCTGTGCGAGTGGTGTGGGCAGTGGTGTAGTGCTCTGGGAGTGGTGTGGTCAGTGTTGTAACGCTGTGGGAGTGGTGTGGGTAGTGTTGTAGCGCTGTGGGAGTGGTGTGGGATGTGGTGTAGCGCTGTGGGAGTGGTGTGGACAGTGGTTTAGTGCTTTGGGAGTGTGTTGGGTTGTGGTGTAGTGCTCTGGGTGTGGTGTGGGCAGTGGTGTAGCGCTGTGGGAGTGGTGTGGTCAGTGGTGTAGTGCTGTGAGATTGGTGTGTGCATTGGTGTAGCGCAGCGGGAGTGGTGTGGACAGTGGTGTATCGCTATGGGAGTGGTATGGGTTTTGGTGTAGTGCTGTGGGAGTGGTGTGGGCAGTGGTGTAGCGCTGTGGGAGTGGTTTGGGCAATGGTGTAGCGCTGTGGGAGTGGTTTGGGCAGTGGTGTAGCGCTGTGGGAGTGGTTTGGGCAATGGTGTAGCGCTGTGGGAGTGGTTTGGGCAGTGGTGTAGCGCTGTGGGAGTGGTTTGGGCAATGGTGTAGCGCTGTGGGAGTGGTTTGGGCAGTGGTGTAGCGCTGTGGGAGTGGTTTGAGCAATGGTGTATTGCTGTGGGAGGGGTGTGGTCAGTGGTGTAGCGCTGTGGGAGTGGTGTGGGCAGTGGTGTAGTGCTGTGGGTGTGGTGTGGGCTGTGGTGTAGTGCTGTGGGTGTGGTGTGGGCTGTGCTGTAGCGCTGTGGGACTGGTGTGGACAGTGGTGTAGCGCTGTGGGAGTGGTGTGGTCAGTGGTGTAGTGCTGTGGGAGTGGTGTGGGTAGTGGTGTAGCGCTGTTGGAGTGGTGTGGGAAGTGGTGTAGCGCTGTGGATTGGTGTGGGTTGTGGTGTAGCGCCTTGGGAGTGGTGTCGACAGTGGTGTAGAGTTGCGGGAGTGGTGTGGGCAGTGGTGTAACGCTGTGGGAGTGGTGTGGGCAGAGGTGTAGTGCTACGGGAGTGTTGTGGTCAGTGGTGTAGCGCTGTGGGTGTGGTGTGGGCAGTGGTGAAACGCTGTGAGAGTGGTGTGGGCAGTGGCGTAACGCTGTGGGAGTGGTGTGGTCAGTGATGTAGTGCTGTGGGAGTGGTGTGGGCAGTGGTGTAGCGCAGTGGGAGTGGTGTGAGCAGTGTTGTAGCGCTGTGGGAGTGGTGTGGGCAGTGGTGTAGCGCTGTGGGAGTGGTATGGGCAGCGGTGTAGTGCTGTTGGAGTGGTGTGGGCAGTGGTGTAGCGCTGTGGGTGTGGTGTGGGCAGTGGTGTACCGCTGTGGGAGTGGTATGGGCAGTGGTGTAGTGCTATGGGAGTGGTGTGGTTTGTGGTGTAGCGCTGTGGGAGTGTTCTGGGCAGTGGTGTAGCGCTGTGGGAGTGATTTGGGTTGTGGTGTAGAGCTGTGGGAGTGGTGTGGGCAGTGGTGTAGCGCTGTGGGAGTGGTGTGGGCTGTGGTGTTGTGCGGCGGAAGTGGTGTTGGCAGTCGTCTAGCGCTGTGGGAGTGGTTTGGGTAGTGGTGTAGTGCTGTGGGAGTGGTGTGGGTATTGGTGTAGCGCTGCGGGAGTGGTGTGGGCAGTTGTGTAGCGCTGCGGGAATGGTGTGGGCAGTGCTGTTTTGCTGTGGGAGTGGTGTGGGCATTAGTGTAGCACTGTGGGAGTGGTGTGGGCAGTGGTGTAGTGTTGTTGGAGCGTTGTGGGTATTGGTGTAGCGCTGCGGGAGTGGTGTGGGTATTGGTGTAGCTTTGTGGGTGTGGTGTGGGCAGTGGTGTCGGCAGTGGTGAAGTGCTGTGGGAGTGGTGTGGGCAGTGGTGTTGTGCTGTGGGAGTGGTGTCGGCAGTGGTGCAGTGCTGTGGGAGTGGTGTGGGCAGTGGTGTAGTGCTGTGGGAGTGGTGTGGGCAGTAGTGTAGTGCTGCGGGGGTGATGTGGGCAGTGGTGTAGTGCTGTGGGAGTGGTGTGGGCAGCGGTGTAGTGCTGTGGGAGTGGTGTGAGCAGTGGTGTAGTGCTGTGGAAGTGTTGTGGGCATTAGCTTATCGCTGTGTGTGTGCTGTGGGTTGAGGAGTAGAGCTGCGAGAATGGTGTCATCATTGGTTTAGCGGTGTGGGTGAGGCGTGGGCAGTGTTGTAACGCTCTGGGAGCGGTGTGGGCAGTGGTGTAGCGCTGTGGGAGTGGTGTGGGCAGTGGTGTAGTGCTGTGGGAGTGGTGTGGGCTGTGGTGTAGTGCTGAGGGAGTGGTGTGGGCAGTGGTGTAGTGCTGTGGGAGTGGTGTGTGTTGTGGTGTAGCGCTGTGGGAGTGGTGTGGGCAGTGGTGTAGTGCTGAGGGTGTGGTCTGTTTAGTGGTGTAACGCTGTGGGAGTGGTTTGGGCAGTGGTGTATTGCTGTGGATGTGGTCTGTTTTGTGGTGTAGCTCTGTGTGATTGGTGTGGGCAGTGGTGTAGTGCTGAGGGGGAGAAGTCGGCAGTGGTGCAGCGCAGCGGGTGTGGTGCGGGCAGTGGTCTAGCGCTGTGCGTGTGGTGTTGGCAGTGGTGTCGCGCTATGGGAGTGCTTTGGGGAGTGGGGTTGCGCTGTGGGAGTGGTTTGGGCAGTGGTGGAGTGCAGCGGGAGTGATGTGGGCAGTGGCGTAGCGCTGCGGGAGTGGTGTGGGCAGTGGTGTAGTGCTGTGGGAGTGGTGTGGGCAGTGGTGTAGTGCTGCGGGAGTGTTGTGGGCAGTGGTGTAGCGCTGTGGGAGTGGTGTGGGCAGTGGTGTAGTGCTGCGGGAGTGTTGTGGGCAGTGGTGTAGCGCTGCGGGAGTGTTGTGGGCAGTGGTGTAGTGCTGCGGGAGTGTTGTGGGCAGTGGTGTAGTGCTGTGGGAGTGGTGTGGGCAGTCATGTAGCGCTGTGTGGTGTAAACTATTTAAACAGTGCCCCCAACATAAACACTATATAAACAGTGCCCCCATCATAAACACTATATAAACAGTGCCCCCATCATAAACATTATATAAACAGTGACCCCATCATAAACACTATATAAACAGAGTCCCCATCATAAACACTATATAAACAGTGCCCCCATCATAAACACTATATAAACAGTGCCCCCATCATAAACACTATATAAACAGTGACCCCATCATAAACACTATATAAACAGAGTCCCCATCATAAACACTATATAAACAGTGCACCCATCATAAACACTATACAAACAGTGCCCCCATCATAAATACTATATCAACAGTGCCCCCATCATAAAAAATATATAAGCAGTGCAACATCATAGACACTATATAAACAGTGCCCCCATCGTAAAAACTATATAAACAGTGCCCCATCATGAACACTATTTAAACAGTGCCCCCATCATAAACAATATAAAAACAATGCCCCTATCATAAACACTATTTAAACAGTGCCCCCATCATAAACACTATATAAACAGTCCTCCCATCATAAACACTATATAAACAGCGCCCCCATCATAAACACTATTTAAACAGCGTCCCTATCATAAACACTATATAAACAGTGCCCCCATCATAAACACTATATAAACAGTGCCCCCATCATAAACACTATATAAACAGTGTCCCCATCATAAACACTATATAAACAGTGTCCCAGTCATAAACGCTATGTAAACAGTGCCCCATCCTAAACAGTATATAAACAGTGCCCCCATCAAAAACACTATATAAACAGTTCCCACATCATATACACTATATAAACAGTGCCCCCATCATAAACACGATGTCAACAGTGCCCCATTATAAACTTTATATAAACATCTCCCCCATCATAAAAACTATATAAACAGTGCACCCATCATAAACACTATATAAACTACACCCCCATCATGAACACTATATAAACAGTGCCCCATCATAAACACTATATAAACAGTGCCCCATCATAAACACTATATAAACAGTGCCCCCATCATAAACACTATATAAACAGTGCCCCCATCATAAACCCTATATAAAGAGCGCGCCCATCATAAACACTGTTTAAACAGTGCCCACATCATAAACACTATATAAACAGTGCCCACATCATAAACACTATATAATCAGTGCCCCCATCAGAAAAACACAATTTAAACAGTGCCCCCATCATAAACCCTATTTAAACAGTGCCCCATCATAAACACTATTTTTACAGTGCCCCATCATAAACACTATTTAAACAATGCCACCATCATAAACACTATTTAAACAGTGCCCCCATCATAAACAATATATAAACAGTGCCCTCATCATATACACTATATAAACAGTGCCCCATCATAAACACTGTTTAAACGGTGCCCCCATCATAAACACTATATAAACAGTGCCCCATCATAAACACTATTTAAACAATGCCACCATCATAAACACTATTTAAACAGTGCCCCCATCATAAACAATATATAAACAGTGCCCTCATCATATACACTATATAAACAGTGCCCCATCATAAACACTGTTTAAACGGTGCCCCCATCATAAACACTATATAAACAATGCCCCCATCATAAACACTATTTAAACAGTGCCCCCATCATAAACTCAATTTAACCGGTGCCCCCATCGTAAACCCTATTTAAACAGTGCCTCATCATAAAGACTATTTAAACAGTGCCCCCATCATAAACACTATATAAACAGTGCCTCCAACATAAACATTGTTTATACTGTGCCCCTATCATAAACACTATATAACCAGTGCGCCATCATAAACACTATTTAATCAGTCCCCATCATAAACACTATATAAACAGTGCGCCATCATAAACACTATTTAAACAGTGCCCCCATCATAAAAATTATATAAACAGTGCCCCATCATAAATACTATTTAAACAGTGCCCTCATCATAAACACAATTTAAACAGTGCCCCCATCATAAACAATATATAAACACTGCCCTTCATCATAAACACTATTTAAACAGTGCCCCCATCATAAACACTATATAACCAGTGTCCCATCATAAACACTATATAAACAGCGCCACATCATAAACAGTATTTATACAGTGCCCACATGATAAACACTATTTAAACAGTGCCCCAACAGAAACACTATTTAAACAGTGCCCACATCATAAACAGTATTTAAACAGTGCCCCATCATAAACACTATTTAAACAATGCCCACATCATAAACACTATATAAACAGCGCGCTCATTGTAAACACTATATAAACAGTGCCCCCATCACAAACACTATATAAACAGTGCCCCCATCACAAACACTATATAAACAGTGCCCCCATCACAAACACTATATAAACAGTGCCCAATCAGAAACACTATATAAACAGCTCCCCCATCATAAACACTGTTTAAACAGTGCCCCCATCATAAACATTATATAAACAGCACCCCCATCATAACACTATATAAACAGTTCCCACATCATAAACACTATACAAACAGTGTCCCCATCATAAACACTATATAAACAGAGTCCCCATCATAAACACTATATAAACGGTGCCCCCATCATAAACCCTATATAAACAGAGTCCCCATCATAAACACTATATAAACAGTCTCCCCATCATAAACACAATTTAACCGGTGCCCCCATCATAAACCCTATTTAAACAGTGCCGCCATCATAAACACTATAAAAACAGCGCCCCCATCATAAACACTATATAAACAGTGTCCCCATCCTAAACACTGTTTAAACAGATCCAAAATCATAAACACTATTTAAACAGTGCCACCATCATAAACACTATTTAAATAGTGGCCCCATCATAAACACTATATACACAGTGTCCCATCATAAACCCTGTATAAACAGCGCCCCCATCATAAATCCTGTTTAAACAGTGCCCACAACATAAACACTGTATAAACAGTGCCCCCATCATAAACAGTATAAAAACAGAGCCCCCATCAGAAAAACACAATTTAAAAAGTGCCCCCATCATAAACACAATATAAACGGTGCCCCCATCATAAATCCTAATTAAACTTGGCCCATCATAAACACTTTATTTACAGTGCCCCATCATAAACACTATATAAATTGAGCCCCCATCATAATCCCTATTTAAACAGTGCCCCCATCATAAGCACTAATTAAACTGTGTCCCCATCATAAACACTATATAAACAGTGCACTCATCATAAACACTATTTAAACAAGGCCTCCATCATAAACACTATTTAAACAGTGCCCCCATCATAAACAATATATAAACAGTGCCCACATCATAAACACTATATAATCAGTGCCCCCATCATAAACACTGTTTAAACAGTGTCCCCATTATATACACTATATAAACAGTGCCCCCATCATAAACACTATATAAACAGTGCCCCCAGCATAAACACTGTTTAAACGGTGCCCCCATCATAAACACTATATAAACAGTGCCCACATCATAAACACTACAGAAACAGTGCCCCCATCATAAACACTATATAAACAGTGCCCACATCATAAACACTACAGAAACAGTGCCCCCATCATAAACACTATATAAACAGTGCCCACATCATAAACACTACAGAAACGGTGCCCCATCATAAACACTATTTAAACAGTGCCACCATCATAAACACTATATAAACAGTGCCCCCATCCTAAACACAATTTAACCGGTGCCCCCATCGTAAAACCTATTTAAACAGTGCCTCATCATAAACACTATATAAACAGTGCCCCATCATAAACACTATATAAACAGTGCCCAATCAGAAACGATATCTAAACAGTGCCCCCATCATAAACACTATATAAACAGAGTCCCCATCATAAACACTATATAAACAGTGCCCCCATCATAAACCCTATATAAACAGAGTCCCCATCATATACAATATATAAACAGTGCCCCCATCATAAACCCTATATAAACAGAGTCCCCATCATAAACAATATATAAACAGTGTCCCCATCACAAACACTATATAAACAGTGCCCCCATCATAAACTCTATATAAACAGTGCCCCATCATAAACTCTATATAAACTGTGCCCCCATTATAAACCCTTTATAAACAGCTCCCCCCACATAAACATTGTTTAAACAGTGCCCCCATCATAAACATTATATAATCAGCACCCCCATCATAACACTATATAAACAGTTCCCACATCATAAACACTATATAAACAGTGTCCCCATTATAAACACTATATAAACAGTTCCCACATCATAAACACTATATAAACAGTGCCCAATCATAAACACTATTTAAACAGTGCCCCCATCATAAACCCTGTATAAACAGAGTCCCCATTATAAACACTATATAAACAGTCTCCCCATCATAAACACAAATTAACCTGTGCCCCCATCGTAAACCCTATTTAAACAGTGCCGCCATCATAAACACTATATAAACAGCACCCCCATCATAAACACTATATAAACAGTATACCCACCCAAAACACTATATAAACAGCGCCCCCATCATAAACACTATATAAACAGTATACCCACCCAAAACACTATATAAACATTGCCCCCATCATAAACACTATATAAACAGTGCCCCCATCATGAACACTATATAAACAGGGCCCAAATCAAAAACACTATATAAACAGTGCCCCATCATAAACACTATATAAACAGTGCCCCATCATAAACACTATATAAACAGTGGCACATCATAAACTCTATATAAACAGTGCCCACATCATAAACACTGTATAAACAGCGCTCCCATCATAAACACTATTTAAACAGTTACGACATCATAAACAGTATTTAAACAGTGCCCCCATCATAAACACTATTTAAACAGTGTCTTCATCATAAACACAATTTAACCGGTGCCCCCATCGTAATCCCTATTTAAACAATGCCCCCATCATTAACACTATTTAAACAGTGCCCCCATGATAAACACTATATAAACAGAGCACCCATCATAAACACTGTATCAACAGTGCCCCATCATAAACACTATTTAAACAGTGACCCCATCATAAACACTATATAAAGAGCGCCCCCATCATAAACACTATTTAAACAGTGTCTCCATCATAAACAATATATAAACAGTGTCCCCATCATAAACACAATTTAACCGGTGCCCCCATCGTAAACCCTATTTAAACAGTGCCGCCATCATAAACACTATATAAAAAGCGCCTCCATCATAAACACTATATAAACAGTGTCCCCATCCAAAACACTGTTTAAACAAATCCAAATTCATAAACACTATTTAAACAGTGCCCCCATCATACACACTATTTAAATAGTGGCCCCATCATAAACACTATATAAACAGTGCACCCATCATTAAAACTATATAAACAGTGCCCCAACATAAACACTATATAAACAGTGCCCCAACATAAACACTATATAAACAGTGCCCCCATCATAAACACTATATAAACAGTGCCCCAACATAAACACTATATAGACAGTGCCCCCATCATAAACACTATATAAACAGTGCCCCCATCATAAACACTATATAAACAGTGCCACCATCATAAGCACTATATAAACAGTGCCCCCATCATAAACACAATTTAACCGGTGCCACCATCGTAAAACCTATTTAAACAGTGCCTCATCATAAAGACTATTTAAACAGTGCCCCCATCATAAACACTATATAAACAGTGCCCCCATCATAAACACTATATAAACAGTGCCCCATCATAAACACTATATAAACAGTGCACAATCAGAAACACTATCTAAACAGTGTCCCCATTATATACACTATATTAACAGTGCCCCCATCATAAACACTATATAAACAGTGCCCCCAGCATAAACACTGTTTAAACGGTGCCCCCATCATAAACTCTATATAAACTGTGCCCCCATTATAGACCCTTTATAAACAGCTCCCCCCACATAAACACTGTTTAAACAGTGCCCCCATCATAAACATTATATAAACAGCACCCCCATCATAACACTATATAAACAGTTCCCACATCATAAACACTATATAAACAGTGTCCCCATTATGAACACTATATAAACAGTTCCCACATAATAAACACTATATAAACAGTGCCCAATCATAAACACTATTTAAACAGTGCCCCCATCATAAACACTATATAAACAGTGCCCCCATCATAAACACTATATAAACAGTGCCCCCATCATAAACAATATATAAACAGCATCCCCATAATAAACACTGTATAAACAGTGCCCCCATGATAAACACTATATAAACAGTTCCAACATTATAAACACTATTTAAACAGTGCCCCCATCATAAACCCTATATAAACAATGCCCCATTATAAACCCTATATAAACAGTGCCCCATCATAAACACTATATAAACAGTGCCCCCATCATAAACACTATATAAACAGTGCCTCCATCATAAACACTATATAAACAGCACCCCCATAATAAACACTGTATAAACAGTGCCCCCATCATAAACACTATTTAAGCAGTGCCCCCATCATAGACACTATATAAACAGTGCCCCCATCATAAACACGATATAAACAGTGCCCCCATCATAAACACTATATAAACAGTGCCCCCATCATAAACACTATATAAACAGTGCCCCATCATAAACACTATATAAACAGTGCCCCATCATAAACACTATTTAAACAGTGCCCCCATCAGAAACACTATTTAAACAGTGCCCCATCATAAACAGTATTTAAACAGTTCCCACATCTTAAACACTATTTAAACACTGCCCCCATCATAAACACTATATAAACAGTTCCCACATCATAAACACTATATAAACAGTGCCCCCATCATAAGCACTATATAAACAGTGCCCAAATCATACAAACTATATAAACAGTGCCCCCATCATAAACACTATATAAACAGTGCCCCCATCATAAACACTATATAAACAGTGCCCCCATCATAAACAATATATAAACAGCATCCCCATAATAAACACTGTATAAACAGTGCCCCCATGATAAACACTATATAAACAGTTCCAACATTATAAACACTATTTAAACAGTGCCCCCATCATAAACCCTATATAAACAGTGCCCCATCATAAACACTATATAAACAGTGCCCCCATCATAAACACTATATAAACAGTGCCTCCATCATAAACACTATATAAACAGCACCCCCATAATAAACACTGTATAAACAGTGCCCCCATCATAAACACTATATAAACAGTTCCAACATCATAAACACTATTTAAACAGTGCCCCCATCATAAACCCTATATAAACAGTGCCCCATCATAAACACTATATATACTGTGCCCCATCATTAACACTATTTAAGCAGTGCACCCATCATAAACACTATATAAACAGTGCCCCCAACATTAACACTATATAAACAGTGCCTCAATCATAAACTTCACCTCTCTTCAAGAAATGCCCTCTCTGAAGAAGTATTGTTCTGTTCTCCGACAGGATTTCCGTCTGTCTCTTCTGCCTTGCTCACCTTCATTGCTTTCCATTTCTCTCCTGGTGTTTGACAAGGTGTTTACTAAAACCCGCTTTCACAGCCATATCTCCTTTCTCGGTGACTGTCTCTGTCTCCGACTCACCCCACGTGGATTTCAACTGAAATTGCATCCCTCTTGTTTCGAACCCACCCAGGATTACAGGTATCTCCGGGACATAAAACATTTCTCGGACTGCTGTTCCCATCGCATTCTGAGATCCACACTCAGTGCCATGCACCGCCATATGAACACACTCGACCTCTTCCTCCAGCAGCACCGCCGCACCCTTTTTCAAAGCTGCGCGTGCCCCCAGTTTCATTTTATTCTTCACCTCATCCATCGCCTCAAAACGAAACTTTTTCTCTTTCTCTCAAGTGCTAAGGAACGCAAGTTCCAACAAGTCATCGACACGAACACCCATCTGGGACCCTCCACCCCTGCTTGTCCCTCCGTCCCCATCCCATCTTCCAATCCCAGCCCCAGCCGCGTATTCACCATACCCCCTGACCTTCCCCTCTCCGATGCTGAACGTTCAGTGCTCAGCAAAGGACTTAGTTTCATAAACTTACGCCCTCATCTCAATGAATTTCGGGTTTGGCATGATGCTGAACTCTTCTTCCGCCATCTTCGTCTCCGTGCTCACTCCTTTGGGCAGGAGTCCTCTCCCCGTTCAACGGATCCTTTTACCCACCTCCAATATTCTCCCTCCACTTGGACCCCTCCCTCTGGATTCTTACCTTCTCTTGATCTTTTCATTGAGAACTGTCGGTGTGACATTAGCTGTCTCAATTTCTCTGCTCCTCTCACCCACTCTAATCTGTCTCTCTCTGAACTCACTGCACTCCGTTCTCTCAGGTCCAACCCAACATTGTCATCAAACCCGCTGACAAAGGTGGTACTGTTGTTGTCTGGCGCATTGACCTCTACCTCGCGGAGGCTGAGCGTCAACTCGCAGACACTTCCTCCTACCTCTCCCTGGACCATGACCCCACCACAGAACATCAAGCCATTGTTTCCAGGACTGTCACTGACCTCATCTCCTCTGGAGATCTTCCTCCCACAGCTTCCAACTTGATAGTCGCCCAACCTCGGACGGCCCGCTTCTACCTCCTACCCAAAATCCACAAACAGAACTGTCCTGGCAGACCGATCGTGTCAGCCTGTTCCTGCCCCACGGAACTCATTTCTCGTTATCTTGACTCCCTTCTCTCTCCCCTTGTCCAGTCCCTTCCCACCTACATCCGTGATTCCTCTGACACCTTACGTCACATCAACAATTTCCAGTTCCCTGACCCCAACCGCTTCCTCTTCACGATGGATATCCAATCCCTGTACAACTCCATCCCCCACCAGGATGGTCTGAGGGCCCTGAGCTTCTTCCTTGAACAGACGCCCGAACAATCTCCATCCACAACTACTCTCCTCCGTCTGGCTGAACTTGTTCTCACACTGAAAAATTTCTCCTTTAACTCCTCTCACTTCCTCCAAATAAAAGGTGTGGCTATGGGTACATGCATGGGCCCCAGCTATGCCTATCTCTTTATGGGGTATGTGGAACATTCCTTGTTCCAGTCCTACTCCGGCCCCCTCCCACAACTCTTTCTCCGGTACATCGATGATTACTTCGGTGCTGCTTCATGCTCTCGTCGGGACCTGGAAAAATTTATTAATTTTGCTTCCAAGCTCCACCCCTCCATCATTTTCACATGGTCCATCTCTGACACTTCTCTTCCCTTCCTTGACCTCTCTGTCTCAATTTCTGATGATAGACTGTCCACCAATATCCATTACAAGCCTACCGACTCCCACAGCTACCTCGACTACAGCTCCTCACACCCCGCTTCCTGTAAGGACTGCATCCCATTCTCTCAGTTCCTTTGCCTCCGTCGCTTCTGTTCTGATGACGCGACCTTCAAAAACAGCTCCTCTGGCATGTCCTCCTTCTTCCTTAACCAAGGTTTTCCACCCACGGTCGTTGACAGGGCCCTCAAACGTGTCCGGCCCATATCCCGCGCATCCGCCCTCACGACTTCTCCACCCTCCCAGAAACATGATAGGGTACCCCTTGTCCTCACTTATCACCCCACCAGCCTCCGCATTCAAAGGATCATCCTCCGCCATTTCCGCCAACTCCAGCATGATACCACCACCAAATACATCTTCCCTTCACCCACCCTGGCGGCATTCTGTAGGGATCATTCCCTCCGGGACACCCTGGTCCACTCCTCCATCACCCCCTACTCCTCAACCCCCATCTATGGCACCATCCTATGCCTACGCAGAAGATGCAACACCTGCCCCTTCACTTCCTCTCTCCTCACCGTCCAAGGGCCCAAACATTCCTTTCAAGTGATGCAGCATTTCACTTGCATTTCCCCTAAATTAGTCCTCTGCATTCGTTGCTCCCAATGCGGTCTCCTCTAAACTGGGCGACCGCTTTGCAGAACACCTGCAGTCTGTCCGCAAGAAAGACCCAAAACTCCATTTTGCTTGCCATTTTAACACTCCACCCTGCTCTCTTGCCCACATGTCTGTCCTTGGCTTGCTGCATTATTCCAGTGAAGCCCAACGCAAACTGGAGGAACAGCACCTCATCTTCCGACTAGGCACTTTACAGCCTTCCGGGCTGAATATTGAATTCAACAACTTTAGATCTTAAACTCCCCTTGCCCCCCATCCCCACCCCGTTTCTTACCCCTCCCTTTTTTTTCAATAATTTATATAGATTCTTCTTTTCCCACCTATTTCCATTATTTTTAAATCTACAGGTAATACCTTGTTAGTCTTTCCACCCCATCCCCACTAGAGCTGGACCTTGAGTATCCTGCCATCCATTCTTAATTTGCACATTCCTTAGATAATATCACCACCTTCAACACCTCTTTGATCCTTTTGTCTGTGACATCTTTTGATTATCTGCTCATATCACTGCTTGCTTATCTCCACAACCACCCCACCCTCAACTTCTCTCTCCCCCCGCCCCCCACCTTAGACCAGCTTATATTTCACCCCTCTCCTAACTATAGTTCAGTTCTGCCGAAGGGTCATGAGTCTCGAAACGTCAACTCTTTTCTTCTCCACCGATGCTGCCAGACCTGCTGAGTTTTCCCAGGTAATTCTGTTTTTGTTTTAGATTTCCAGCATCCGCAGTAGCTTTTAGCTTTTTGTTTTTATAATTTAGTATTTTCTTGTTTTGCAAACAACGTATATTTGGATGAATAAAGTTGAGCTGAAAGGATGTGGCATCGTTTCCTTCCTTGAATCGTTTCTTTGAATTAGAATGTAGTGGGAGAATATAAAAATGTTAACCCGCGACAAACAGATTTTAATTCAAAATTGCGGGCTGATTAATATAAGTGAGCGCTGATTGGTTCATGGTAAATCTGGTTTGTGTAACCTCATTGAGTTATTTGGGGAAGCAATGGAGAAGATGGATGAGTATAATGCTTACTCAAGTGCAAACGGACTTCACACGTTGCCCAATATGGTGAGACATAAAGTAATGTTCACCACTAACGTGCATTGGTTTAAAGAGTTAAAGGCTGTGTGGATTAGATATTGGCTAACAGATTGAACACATCGAGAAGAGTCAACGGATGTTCCTTACTCCCCAAAACGAGAAGACGGATTCCTCTTCTGCTCCTCTAGGTCTCGCTGGTGGGACCGCTGCACGCGTTTTTGAGATACACAATTATTAATGGAGAGAGGACAGGTTTTCAAAGTTTCCAGACGCAACCTTATTAGAAATGTAATAAACAGGATGAAGCATAGTAGCATGTGACAGCGGGGCTTGTGAAATGCACATGGAAGTGTCAAGTGGCATTCATTCAGGGAAACGTGAAATAGTTTTTTTTATCGGGAACATTAATGGAGACAATATAAAGTGAATATCATAGGTTTAAGGAACCCACCGGAGAGAACGAATTTGGGCTTTAAACTTTGAATTCCAGGGTTGAACCTGACTTCACCACGCTCTCAGGCAGTGCCTCCTACAGTCTATGCAGTCGGGTTGTAAAAGCCACAGTTTCCCTGATGTCAACATTGATGATTTTGTCAGTCACAATAAGTCGCTTTCAAATGGTTCTTGATCCTTCTAACATTGAGTAAGGAATTGCAATTCGTATGAGATATGTTCCATTCATTTATGGATGATACACGCGGCTGCCATTGTGCGTCACGATCAATGACAGTGAATGTTTAAGGAATCCTCCAGCAATGAGATTGCATTGCATTGGATGGTGGCGAGCAACTCCAATTCTGTCGATGGCATTTTCCCAGAAAATTGGAGAGTGTGCAATATCTTCAACAGCACCCCCGTGACGTGCCCGCCGTCTATAGCTCCAACACGGTCATTGAACCACTCAGCTGCTAATCAAACTCTCGGTTCACCAACAGCCCGGTTAAGAAATAACCGTGATTCAAGCCGAAGCTTACCGTCCGCTCCACTGCTGTCGCTCAACGTCTCCAGTAACTGAGATTCGGGAGCATTTTTAGTAAATTATGAATAGTTCTTCAAATTATCACCATCTCCCACCCCCATCCGACCCCTTTAATTGTCGGCGTTCTGGGCGACCGCCCATTGGTTTATAAGAGCCCTGATTGGGTTGAGCTAAGAGAAATGTAAACTGGTGTGTGAATAAAATTGACTGACGTAAATTACATTAAAACAGTATGTTATAGAGGGAATATTGAGTTCACTTTGAAACTCTTAGAATCTTAATGCTGATAGTGTTGTGCATTGTGTAAAATAATCCTTGCGGTGTGGACATGTGTTTAATATATATGGTCCTAAGTTATTTACGGAATGGAATGGGCTTATTCAAAGTACAATATAGATACAATTCCAATATAGAAGGATAATCATTAATCCGGGCTACACCGTAGCGTTCATACGATTCACTGTTATCCTGGTATTTCTATTCATGTTTTAATTAACATGAACCACGTACAGAATACAGGGCAATAACAGAGAAAGTGACACTGCAGCAACATCCTATGTACCCAGCAATACACAAGAATATGCTGCTAAATCACACCAGCTTGAATGTTACTAGTATTATTACAGATTGAAAGGAGTCCCTTGTCAATTACCTGCAGTACTGTTGAGCAGAATCATTTATTCCAGACTGAGTGACTTTCTTGCTCGTCCTCCAGAGAGCGCAGTTAGAATTCAGCGCGAACTCTAACGCCCGTCTGATGGTTGGCATTGCACAGCCCAGCAGTTTCTTTTTAGAAGTTAATATTTATGAAAGGGTACATATTATATGATCTCTCGGTGCTGAACTCACTCTCTCACACAATATTGTCTTCTTAATATGTTTGCTTCTCAGTTATGTTTTCCGTCCCTGTAAGGATACTTCGCTTCCTCAGCCTTTTTATATGACGATGTCTAAAACGATGCAAATCTCGCCCCTTGGGGTAGACAAAGCTAACGGTGCCGGTCCAGGTTTTATCACCCATTGTCAATGTTGCTCTGGTTACCTATTTTTGAAATGACCCAAATGGAGAAGATTTTGAAGAAAGAAAAAAGGCATTGGTGGAGACTCGTCTGGGGGAACCTGTTCAGACTTATCTTGTTAACTTAATGTAAAATTGATGAATGTCTTTAACTATAGCAACAAAACGAAACAACTCCCTGTGTAGTGAATGATGTCCTCTTTTTTTCTGGGATTTTGTTCTGTGAATGTTTCTGTTTCATATTCCTGCTCTGCCGCACACTGTGGCTCCACTTCTCTTTAAGTGACGTCTTCTGTATCAGTTCTCTCCTCTTCTCACTCCCTTTCTGTTATTTCATTTACTGTCTCCCCAAATACTCCACCTGTTTAATCATCTTCACTCAACCTTCCCCGGATTTCATTTCTGTTTCCCTTCACACCCTTTCACATTTACCCCTTTTGTATACCTGTGATGCAAATGTTCCGTTTAACTAACAGTTTCTCTGCAATCAGTTAATTTCTTCATCTTTGTTCCCTTCTCAACTTTCCCAAACGTTGATAATATATTCCTAATACATATTTAATTTCTCTGTTTAATGAATCTATAACTCGAACCAGAGTATGTTCTCCTTCTCCTTCCCTTCCTCCATCTTGTTTGCTCTTGGGTTCAAGTCCTTTCCTTTTCACTATCCCCCCAGTTCATGTTCATTTTGGATTTTCTCTGTATCTTTCACTCTCGGTGACTTTCTTTAATATTTTAGTTTTCTTCATCCTGTCTCTTCTGTTCTTCCTAAATTGCTGTTTCCATATCACTTCCTGACGTTTCCTGCAACTCAGCGATTTGTCTTGATCGACAACTTCTGTCCTGTCTGTCTTTAGCTTTCTGGGTGCCATCCCTGTGTCTATTTGTTTCTTTCCTTTCCTGGCTCCCTCTGGACTCTCTCTTTAGTGCACCTTTCACGAGCAGCTCCATTGCTTGTTAAAGGCAACATATCGACATTCTATATTTACTGTATTTACCTGCTTTGTTGCTCCCCTGCTGGATTGATCCTCCCAGTCCACTGGGATCAGTACTTAAATGACAGGGTAGACAAAAGCCAAACTCGCCGAAATCCTTGGTCCACCCGTCGAAGCAGCTGACCATGTTGTGGCCACTGACGCGTGTCAACAGCAACTTCATGCAACAGCTGAGAGTTTTTCGAATGGGAGGACCATAAATTATGAGCCACCCTAAAGAGAGCGGCGAATCGGGCCATCCTCAATTGCCACGGTCCTGATTGGGGATCATCGCGGGTTGGGAATGCATAGAGCTCACAAAGGCCCTGAGACATCCTGAGTACCCTTTACCTCTGGAGCGGCCTCCAGCCGCTCAGGCCGCTCTTTTTACTGCATCGACATATTCCTGAAGGAGAGTTGGAGGCTGACGATCAGCTATTCTCACTCACTGCATTCCAAATCATCAACAAAGCATGCTCATCATTTGTATTATTATTAGTTGTGATACAACATCTCTCAGTGACAAGCTCTAGTGACAATGGGATGGGGATGAAGCAGCAGTTCACGATGCAGTGGGCGCTATTACCACGGACCGGCAGTCAGGCTGTTCAGTCAAAGGGACATTTAGACCCTGGATGGAAACCGAAGGGGGAATCAGCCGGCACTAAGCGATTGAGCAGCACTTCTCAGGATCAAACTGTTCACTTCCTGCTATGAGGGAGAGGCTGGGCCAAATTCCCTGACAGTTGTCTGTTTCAGCCACGGGCGCAACCGGGGGTCCCATTGGTACGGAAGTAGGTTATTAATTATTAAATCAATAAAATGTGACACGGATCTTAAGATGAATTGCACAGGCGCACTCTCAAGTTAAACATCAGAGCCGTCACCTTGCAGCAAGAGTTTATTTGCTAAGTTGTTAGCTAGTTAGTTGCATTTGCAGATCGAAATAATCAGGGAACTTCGCCGGCCTGAGGAGGGTCCATAGAAGGAAATCTCAGGCCACACTTGATGTTAAAGACCATGGAAAACTAAAATGGCGGGAAGCTTGTACAGTGCTTGTTGTCATGAATAATTAAGCCAATAAGTTGTCTTGCCTTCCCAAGCGTGTTAAATATAGGCTGTTGGCACTTGAACTGCCGCTGCAGTACAGCATGCAAACAACTCTCGTCAGAGTGTATATCCAGTCCATGAACAGCAATGAAGAGTTATTCACGCTTTTTAAAATGACAGGCTTAACGGAGGTTTCTTCTACCCAATGTCAGTCAAGTTCATCATTTTTGGTGACTTCATCACATTGGTTGCTGCAGATCACCAGGCAAAGGAGCTGGCCAGAATTGACTGGGAGATGAGCCGAGCAGGAAAGACAGTGGAACAGCAATGGCAAGAGTTTCTGGGAGTAATTTGGGAGACACAGCAACAATTCATCCCTAGGATGAAGAATAATACTAAAGAGAGGACGAGCAACCATGGCTGACAAGGGAAGTCAGAGAAAGAAAAAAAGTGAAAGTGAAAGCATACAATGCGGCGAAGAGCAGTGGGAAACCAGGGGATTGGGAAGCCTACAAAGACCAACAGAGGACAACTAAAAAAGAAATAAGGAGGGAGTAGATCAAATATGAGTGTAAACTAGCTAGTAACAAAAAAGAAATTGCAAGAGTTTTTTTTTAGATATATAAAGGGTAAGAGAGAGGCAAAAGAGGACATTGGTCCGCTGGAAAATGACGCTGGAGAAGTACTAGTGGGGAACAAATAAATATCGGAGGAAGTGAATAAGTGCTTTGCGTCAGTCTTCACAGTAGAAGACACGAGTGACATCCCCAAAGTTCAAGAGAGTTGGGAGGCAGAGATGAGTGTGGTGGCCATTACCAAGGAGAAGGTGCTAGGAAAACTGAAATGTCTGATGTTGGATATA
Organism: Cetorhinus maximus; assembly: GCF_964194155.1. Classification (NCBI taxonomy): domain Eukaryota; kingdom Metazoa; phylum Chordata; class Chondrichthyes; order Lamniformes; family Cetorhinidae; genus Cetorhinus; species Cetorhinus maximus. Next base: position 53,436 of record NW_027596863.1, read on the forward strand.
TCACCTGGACCAGATGATTACAACGCCGGAGTTCTGCAGGAGATAGCTGAAGAGATAGTGAGGCGTTAGTGGTGATCCTTCAGGAATCACTGGAGTCAGGGAGGGTCCCAGAGGACTGGAAAATCTCCAATGTAACCCCCTTGTTTAAGAAGGAAGTGAGGCAAAAGATGGGAAATTACAGGCCGATTATCCTGACGTCGGTCGTTGGTAAGATTTTAAAGTCAATTATTAAGGATGAGATTTCAGAATACTTGGAAGTGCATGGTAAAATCGGGCAAAGTCAGCATGGTTTCATCAATGTTAGAATTCTTTGAGGAGGTAACGAGTAGGTTAGGGAAAGAAGAGCCAATGGATGTTATCTACTTGGACTTTCAGAAGGCCTTTGACAAGGTGCCGCACAGGAGGCTGCTCAGTAACATAGGAGCCCATGGCGTTAGAGGCAAGATGATAGCATGCATAGAAGATTGGCTGACTGGCAGGAGGCACATAGTGGGGATAAGGGGGTCCTTCTCAGGATGGCGGCCGGTGACCAGTAGAGTTCCGCAGGGGTCAGTGTTGGGGCCACAACTTTTCACTTTATACATTAATGATCTAGATGAAGGAGCTGAGGGCATCCTGGCTAGTTTTGAAGATGATATAAGGATAGGTGGAGGGAGAGTTGGTATTGAGGAGGCGGGGAGGCTGCAGAAGGATTTGGACATGTTAGGAGAATGGGCAAAGTAGTGGCAGATGGAAAACAACGTGGGGATGTGTGAGGTCATGCATTTTGGTAGGAAGAATAGAGGCATTGGCTATTTTCTAAATGGGGAGGGAATTCGGAAACCAGGAGTGCAAAGTGAATTGGGAGTCCTAGTCCAGGATTCTCTTAAGGTTAAATTGCAGGTTGAGTCGATAGTTTGGAAGGCAAATGCAATGTTGACATTTATTTCGAGAGGACTAGAATATAAAAGGAGGGATGTGATGCTGAGGCTTTATAAGGCTCTGGTCAGACCACATTTAGAATATTGTGAGCGATTCTGGGCCCCGTATCTCAGGAAGGATGTTATCGCTCTTGAGAGGGTCCAGAGGAGGTTCACGAGAATGATCTTAGGATTGAAAGGCTTAACATATGACGAAAGTTTGAGGACTCTGTGTCCATAGTCGATGGACTGCGGAAGGATGAGGGGGGATCTGATTGAAACTTACAGAATCCTGAAAGGCCTGGATAGAGTGGACGTGGGGAAGATGTTTCCGTTAGTAGGAGACACTAGCACCCGAGTGCACAACCTCAGAGAAAAGGGAAGACCTTTTAGAACAGAGATGAGGAGAAACTTCTTTAGCCAGAGAGTGGTGAATCTATGGAATTCCTTGCCACAAAAGGCTGTAGAGGACAGGTCATTGAATGTATTTAAGATGGAGATAGATGGGTTCTTCATTGCTAAGGTTATAAAAGGTTACGGGGAGAAGGCGGGAGAAAGGGGTTGAGAAACTTATCAGCCATGATTGAATGGCGGAGCAGACTCGATAGGTCGATTGGCCTAATTTATTCTCCTCTGTCTTATGGTCTTTCTGCTACTAGGTCTTATCGTAAGGGCTCACGAGAAACTTGCCATTGGAAGATTGCCGTGCTGCAGATGGGTGAAGAACATTGCCTTTTAATCACCAACACGGTTTTCCGCCATTCCAATTGGAACACTGGACATTGGGTGCCCCCCAGCTCTGAGCACTGGCATTTAATTGACCATGTCATCACCAGGCACAGGGCAAGTAGGGTGTTCGGATAATGAAGCCATGTGAGGCGTTGGTTGCTGGGCTGACCAGTGTCTTAGCCTTTCAAACATAGACATTTTAGGCTCACACCTTGACATTGCCAGATCTTAAAGTGCACAAGTTTCGCAAAGTCTCAAGTTTGAACCAGGCAGGCAAGTAGGAATCTTTCTCAGAGAACTTCTGAGTCGCAAATAAAGAGTGAAAATGTGACAGTGTATTGAGGAGAAGTGAGCGACATTCAGGTCTGCAGTGTTTCCAGTGCTGTACATGACCTTGGTCTTACCGTTCGTATGAATCTACATTTGTTGAATGAAAATTATGAGCGGATCCAATAACTAATGCAACAGAATCATTACCTTTACTGGGATTTGCTCAATCACATGTCCACTATATTTAAGCACGTTGCCTTCTCAAACCTCTGCAGGATTGAAGGATGCAGGCTCAGAAAGATGTAAGACGAATGATTCAACCAGAAGAGCGAATAAATTTCCTAATTTTCCGACAATACAAGATAGAAGAGTTCATGTGATGCTCGAAAACTGCTTTAAGGCACAAGCCTTGGTTGATTTGTCAGCAGTCCTCGGCGCCTATGTGCCAGAACCATAGGAAGAACAAAAACAAATCTACAAAGATGGGCGGAACCCAATAATACACATTCTCATTCAGCTTTCATACAGCAATGAAGAGATACGCTTTCCATTAACCGTTCTCTTGATAAAGCTTCCACCAAACAGAAAACGAATAAAACTGTCAGTCTTCTGTCTATAGTTAAACGTAAAGAAGCTGATGATGTCCAAACGTTTGTCTAAATGGCTGGATGCCAATGCCTCGTTAATAGCCTAATTAAAATATTTCCCCCTATGAGGTAGACAGGGAATGCTCCAGAAAAATACAAGGTACCTCATTGCCAAGCTGCACTAATGGAATGTAACCCGCCAACCATCAAACAATCATAGTGAAATCTCACGCCACTTCCTCTCTCCGAAAACCTTCGCCATAATCGTTCTGATCTTCTTAGTGCAACACGTCGACCAGGATCTGCTGCCAGTGGAGACTGCAGTTCAATCAATAGTCCTGGAATCACGGACATGGCTCTTGCAGTAAGGCAGCTTAAACTCTTCCGGTTAGTCATGTCAAGAACAAGGTCCTGGCTTCTAAGCCACTTATGATTAGCTGACACAGGTCAGCCTTGAGAGGCTTTAGAAGGTCAGGAAAACATTCTGGTGCCTGAGAAATTCATCACACTGGTTCAACCGTTCCACGACGCCAAGCTCACACCTTCCCTGGATGACTGTGAGTCTTCTCACCCTTTTCCGGTCACTAATGGAGTTAAACAGGGCTGTGTGCTGGAATCGACTCTCATCAGCATGTTTTCTTTTTTCTCCCCATTCTCTTCAATGCCCTCCATTATGGCGATGCTGACATTGGAATGAAATATCGCACAAGCAGAAATCTCACCATCCTGCGACTACTGCAGGCAACGAACAACGTGTCTAAGAACATTCTTCATCACTTTGTGTTTTCAAATGACTGTGCGCGTGTTACCAGTTCAGAGCTGGGAATGCAGGTAGCACAGACTTGCCCACCAATCATGCAACAACTTGTACCTCATGATCGTCAGGACGAAAAATGAAGTAATTTATCAGTCTGTACCACGGCGCAATGTTTCAGTCTATGCTCACAAGGTGTTTGCGATGGAGGGCTTCACTTATCTCGGCAGCGCACTCAATCGCACTGTCGATAATGAGGCACGTGCAAGAATGTAAATCAAACATAAAAAGTGTAACCTTCGGATGCCTCCTGAAATCAACCTGGAAGTGTAGAAAAATCTGCCCGCTTACCTAAGTGAAAGTCCACACTGCAATAGGACTGTCAACTTTGCAAAAAGTTTGAAAATCTGATTGTGCACAAACACCATGTCATAAAGCGCAATCATTTTTAGTTGAGCTGCCTGAGGGAAGCTCTGCAGCTCAGATGGCAGGGCAGGATACCAGTCATTGAACTGACAAGTCAAACATTCAGTCTTTCACCAGAGACACATCTGTCCTACCCAGTTTATGCAACCAAAATGCTTTAAAATAGTTAACCAAATGAAATTTCTATGGAGGATTTGAGACAGGGGTGCGCTCTCATTGAAGACAAAGGAAGCGCTGCAGGGACACTTTGAAGACTTCTCTTCGGAGTTTTAAAATTCAACAAGAGTCTTAGGATAAGCTCAACGAAGATGTTTGCGCCTTTGCAATGCCAATTTAAAAATGAAGGCTGAAGGCGTTAGTGTTTCAAATGGCATTTATTTCTCAAGCTTGAATTCCATGGTCTCGGTCATATATTTAAATAATCTAACAAGCAGTTTGAATGGGTATATCAACAGTTTCTTAAACTCCTCTCTGAATTTCGCCTGTGTCACAGCATAAATACACGTGTTGGTGCATGTACTGAGAAGCTGCAGCATCATTGCTGTACTTTCTGTGATATAAAGTGATATAAAGTGATATAAAGGCTGAAAAATTATGTTGTTCTGTAATTAGCTGATAAACATAAAATACAAACTGTGTCACCCATTACATTAAAAAACTGCCTGTTATGCTGAACAGTAAAATGATAGCTGTTCTTCTATGATCCATCTCTGGATCCTTGCGGTTCTCGCCACTGCTGAGGGCCTGGAGACCCCTCCGGACTCTGCTGGTCTCTAAAATGCATCTGACAGTCAGAAGGTTGAGGAGGAAAATTAGAAAGAACGGGACACAAGGAGATAAAATGCGGTGAAACAACTCATATGCTGCCCAAGCAGGCGAATTAACGAGGCTAGATTTAAGGGTACAATACCAGGGAACGTTATCAATTATAATTACAGCTTCAAGGGCGAAGTACCAAGGGATGCACTCTAAGAGTCCTAGCACAGTCACCGTTGCTAGAACCACAGCTGCCGTTTTCGGGGTGCAATATTTTCTTTTCAGCTTCTCATAACAAATTGCCACAAAACGATCAAAGGTGAACGCCACTGTTAGCCATACAGAAACAGTCGTGGCTGCAAAAACCAGGAAGTTATTGAGGCAGCACACGGGAGTAATCTCCATAAATGTACCTGGGAAGTATATTGGAAATATCCCTCTTAATACAGCATCAGTGATGATGACGAGCAGATCGGCCATTGCCATGCCCAACAGGTAGCGGTTGATACATTTGGAGAGGCCACAATTTCCTCTGAATAATATCAGAATCGTTAGCACGTTAACTGGAACAGAGAATGATAATGAAACACATAAACAATGATCAGCCATGGAAGTAAAACCGCAGTCTGTCAGGTTATAGGATGCCTTTGCTATTGCATCCAAAAAGGAATGTTTATGGAATGAGTTTGACGGTGTTTATGAGCAGATGATTTTTATTTTAATTAAAATCGTAATGGAGATCGATTAGTCATTAATTTGAATACATTGCAAACTGGAGGCAGTGAAAGGGACAAGGGAGGACGTCGAACCATAGCCTAGGAGTGAATGTCATTGAGGAAGCAGGGACATTTTTTGTTTAAACCAGCTTTGTTTTCCACGCTGATGAAGAAAATTTGTGTACATGCTGAAAGCAACTGATTAGTTGTTCAGGGTAATGCAAGCTAACCATGGTTCACACAAAGCAGGGGGTTAATAATCAATACGAATTGGGAGGAGTCATTGAGCGTGGTAATTGCTTGGGAGATTCATCTAAAAACTGAACCCATGCCTGAAATTGGGAGGGTGCCATCCAACATCAGAATGGGAGGCCTGAGCAAGTGGTTTGGGAAAGTAGGTCAACCGAAGTGTTGGATGAGAAGATAGTGGATCAGTGCAATGCAATAAGAGACTGAGATTCCAAGATTGATATGGAAGCAAAACCTGAGGCGAAGTGTAACACAGGGATCACCTTTATACACAACTCAATTATTAGGTTTAACCATTGATAACTAATATAATTGGTGTTGGGGAACAGCTTGATGGTCCTGAAATACATTCAAGAAAATTATGTTTCACGTTCCATTGCGTATAAATGAACCACAAACACAATGAAGGTAATGCACATCGTCCTTGATTAAATTGAGCAAATACATATTTTCAAAGCATTATGTAATAATATCACACCATTAGTGAAAAAGAAATACATTTTTCAATAATGCCTGTTTAATCTGTTCATATATCCAGAAAAGGAACATTCAACGAATGAGGTAAGCACATAACAAATCAGTGTAGAAGTGAAACTAAACGAACCTGCAACATATTCCACATGACCTCATCTCAGTTTACCTCACAAATCGTTCAAGAGACTTTATCAGTACATCACCATGAATTACTCACACCGTATTTTATCTCACTTACACCCCAAACGTCTTCCCCACCCCACCCCCCACCCGCAGCATCTCTCTCCCTTTCTCTCCGTAACTCTCTCTCTCTCTCTACTCTCCCTCTCTAACTCTCCCTCTCTTTCAATTGCACCCTCTGTTTCTCTCTCTCTCTTTCATCTCCCTCATTACTTATCATTTGTCATCTTCCGTTGTCCCCTCTATACCTCTAACAGCATTCTTGCATTGCTCCGTTTCACATCTGACTCAATGTTATTATCCTGAGCGAGTATCCTAGACATAAACGCTACTTGCCTGTATTTAAATTTTGGCGAGTTTTTTTATGTTCATTTTGAAACGTTTGTGAAAAACTTAATATTTCCACAGATGATCACAGTCTCTATTTTTTAATTGGATTTTTTATCTTGTTCAAATCCTTTTCATTACTTAAAGGAACAAAAACTACAGAGCACATATGTTTCAAGTGAAAGTCCACAGAATCGAACAATTAATGAAGAAACCAAGCACTCATTTACTATTTGCGCAGACTTAACCATCATTATCTAATGATACGCGGCATATCGCGATTTCTCATGACAATCACACTCCACATTCCAGCTTAAGTAAGAGTTTCTTCAAGCCTCTTAAAATATGTCAACTTTTCAACTCTAGATTTCATGCAAAATATATTAAGGTAATAGTGCGTCAAAAATACTAAAAAATGTACATCAGAGGCACGGAAAGAAGATTCACTTATATATTCTCTTTACCTCCCTGAATCTCTGAGACGTGGCTATAGCATCAATTTAATTTCCTTAATTTAGCAGCCAGTAACTCATCATAAATTAGTAAGAAAGTGAAAAACACTGTTGAGTGACATGACTTATCTCATCTGCTCCCCATCTTTTCCTCCATCTCTCTTATTGAAGGCATCCAATTTTCAGAAGAATGCTGCATCCTCTCTTAAGTTACATTAAAAGTAGTGTGGATGCTGGAAATCATAGCTAAAAACTGAAGACACTGGATAAACTCAGCAGGTCGAGCAGCACCTATAGAAAAAGGAACGGAATTAGCGTTTTGTGTTTGTATGACTCTTCTTCCAGAGCTGAATGAGGGCTGTATGGACGGGAAACGTTAAATCGGTTCCACCCTCCACAGATGCTGCCAGTCAGGCTGAATTTTTCCAGCATTTCCTGTTTTTATTTATGTTTCATCTCATCTTGTGCTGACCCGCAAATATCCCAGGAGGGAAATAATGTCAGCGGTCATTCCCACGTCATGCACTGTTCAATCTGTCTGCGAAACAAGGAAAAAGCAAAACATGATTCTTTTGTCAGAGAACCCTAAATATAACTGGAACTCCATTTGTTTTAATTGTAAAATTCAGATTTAGCAGTGGGATAGTTTAACAAATCATTGATACTGCTCATCCTTGATTACAACTAACATGAATGTTTTGTTAGTCCCTCAGGGTCACTGTAAACGTATGCAATATAACAGCAATATCTTCCATTTCACAATGAGATCCGGTAACAGCCTGGAAATTCCTTCACATTCATTCAAGGAAGATTTGGTGAAAGAAACAGGAACAGACTCAGTTCGGCAGCAAGGCATACAACGTGGCAGAATGGAATAATATTTTAGATCAGTGAAAAGCAAAACAATGATTGAAGTTGTGGCAAAACGGGAAAATGTTGTTTATTTTTAAATGTCTGACATTGTGCAGTCTCCTGTAGCAGTATGCTGCCTCGTTATGAATAACTGAGAAGATTGAGCAGTGATATTCCAGGACAGGTTCGGCCCGCAAAGCGATACTGGCAGGAACAATCGATCGTCTTCTGCGTGTTGTTACGACGCTGGTGAGAGCCAATCTGCAATATCACACGCAGTATTGATCTACTGAGATAACCGGTTATATTATTGAAATGGAGGTAGTTCAGGCAAGAATTATTGGCTTTAGCCCTGCGCTGATGGAGTTATCATATGAGGAAATTTTGAGCTGTTTGCGTCCACAATCAAAGGAGTTGATACGAATAAGAGCTGGTATTAGTACAAGTATATCTTGTATTAGTGGTATTAGTGGTATTCACCTCATGAAATAATAAAGGCCATAAGGGCACTGTTTCATAATCACCTTCAGCACATTCAAATTGGGGATGATTAAGGCTATTTTCACTCCGAGAGTCGGAAATCTCTGAAATCGTCTTGGAAAGAGAAATATGGATATTGAAAATGCTCAAGGTTTGGTTAAACGGAGATTTACAACATAGCAGAGTCATGGATTATTAGGAAATCAATGGCAAATGGAGCTGAGGGCGCCTTCAAATGAGTCACGAACTGATCGTAATGCTGCACTGGCTCCTCGTGCTCTACGCCATACTTCGCCTCCTGTTTCCAATGTCCTTGTGTTCTTGCCCGAACAGCTGATAGCAATTTACCCAGTACAACAAATAAACTTTTAGAATTGCCAGGATTGCATCCAAAATGGTGAATGCAGATACATGAAATTCACAAAAGTTCGAGGAAGCAAATGTTTAAGAAATTTCATACCTCACCGTATAAAACTTTTCAGTCAGCTTTAAACATATATTTACAGAAACATTGTCGATTCGAGCAGTTGTGTCAAATCGCGAGTTACAATATTAAGAACTGGACGCAATGGCTCACCGAATATTCCAACTGGCGCAAGAACAAGAAAGTAAATATCTTCTATTTGATAGATGACTGGATATTCCAGTACTGTGAGGGAGACTTGCACCCACAGCTCCGGCACGCAATCTGAGCTCACCCATTCTGATGGTAATTGATATATCAAGGGTATGTTATTCCACTGAGACGGTTGTATTCCTGATTAATGTTATTAGTCACACTATGTAAACAAACACATTACATCAGCAGCTTTGACTCCGATGTAAATTGCATTGTGAAATAATTATTCTGTAGCACAATCGCATCAAAAAACAGGGCATGGTGTTATCCCTGCAAATCCCGATAATAAGGATGCAAACTATGATTGTCGAGCTGCAAGCTAACAATAAACATAGATTGAAAATTAAATTGCTGATGGTAATGTTGGCTTCGGCCGTTTGACTTAGATCGTTAATTGAGTGGTATTGGCAGAACTGGTTCAGCGTCAGAAAGCGAGAGAGAGAGCGAGAGAAACAGACAGAGAGAGACAGAGAGCGAGACAGAAAGATAGGAGAAAGAGAGCAGGATGGGAGTGGAGAGAGTTGAGGGTTGGGGAGATTGGTAGAGAGCCAGAATTTATTTGCGTGTGTTTACAATACGCCCGCCAAAGGTCTCTCAATTTCCTGTCCCGGCTACCTCTATATTAACATAATTTATGAGGTTCTCGAGAATGGAGAAAGCTCAAACCTTTATCATTCGCCTCATCAGCAACATCGTTCGCTTTTCAATGACCACGTTCACCTCCCTGTCTGGTGCCTCAAGATGATTATGGATTTCTTTTTCATCGATTCCAAATTCCTCTCTCGCCCGAGCTTCCAGTATCATTGCTCCTGCATCACATTTCTGAATCCGTGAAATGACCAGTTGCTTGTCCTGCTTGGGCTCATTTTCCGAATGCGAAATGTATTTGTCACATAGACTCTCTAAACCTCTCCTACAATCCATTGCCATTTTCTATCTCTGACACCCGTCTCTTAGTTGGGCTTCCATTACTGGATTCCACTCTTACCCACCCTAACTGAAGCGGAGAACCTCCAGCACTGGCTTCTCCCCGACTTTGCAATATTACGGTCTTTGATGGGTCTCCACTTTACTTTCTAATATTTCATATTGGGGATATCATCAGCAGGAGTGTGGCTGGATTTCGTTGTACTCTAATGACATCAGCTTTTTCACTCGATGTTATTTCTCGTCAATTCGTCCCACTATCGCGGTGTAATCTGTACAACTATCAAATGTCTTTCTTGCAAGGGTCACATGTTTGTCTTTTCATCCATTGACAAGGCGGAATGCGCCACCGTCAACTCAAACGAAGCAAACCATGTATTAAAGTCACTAAATGAAATCCACATCATGTTCATTTGCTGCTAGTGATTATCAACACAATATTTGACTCCTGGTTATCTACCAAGCTCATGGGCCGCAGTTTGAAAAATGCTGCCTTCAGTGGGTTTGCTGCGTTGACTCTCAGCTCAGCCCTGCTAACATTATGCTATTCGTCCATTTATTTATCTGGTGCAGACTCAGCTATGAAAATGTGCACCTCGGCGACATTCATCGTTCTTTCCGTTATTGGTCCAAAGCCCTGATTCCCTTATCAAGTCTTTTTTTCAGGAAATTACTGATCTCCTTAATCATCTACATTGTACGGAGCATTCTGAAAGGCACCCATTTATTCCCACTCCTTCCCTGAATTGAAAACATAGGAGGTACTATCCCTTCATACATAAAGTGCCTATTCTCTTGATGATGTAATCCGTCACATTATTGCTTCCTGATCAATCTCAGGTTTGAAATTCTCAGTTGATGGCAGAGGTTTCTGTACAGTACCTGACAACCTCTCTCCGAATCTACAGTCTCTAACTTCTGATCATTTAGGAAATACTCTGATCCGTCTATTTTTAGTGGAAAGTAGATGACATTACACGGTAAAAAAAATCATGCCCTGTAAGTGTCGCTGGCCAGGTCATGATAACTTGTCATTTTCGAAGACAATATAAAATAAAGTTACAATTCAAAAGAATGTGCAGCTAGACCGTGACCTTTGAGTATATATGCACTTTTTCGTGGTGATTTTGGAAAAGGGTTGAAAAGGCTTAATAGGTCATGATGTTTATAACTAGCGGGAAATGTGCGATCAATCTTCATGAAGTAATTGCCGGTCTCAAATGGGGTTTTGCATCCAATTCCTCTCCAAACTTATAAAAAAGTACAAGTGAAAGCAGTTTTAAACCAATTGAACTGAGATCAATCCCTGCGGATCAAAAGGTGCATTGTCGTTTGGTCCCGCCAGATATATTTCCGAGCATTATTTAATTGTCTTTACCTGATTGCAGCAACTATTTTGTTCAAGCCCGCATCTCAGCGGGCAATTTCGTCCATCGGAAGTACCCAAAGGCTTTTGGACTGCGAAATTAATCATTGAACTGAATGTTGTTCTGAGCTTCTCAATATAATTAGTTTTTTTTAACTGTATAAATCCACGCTTTGCTAAAATTATTCCATGTTAATGGCTGATTGAATTGTGTGTTTTTTTCAGTCACCTGGTTTTAATCCTTTTCTGATACTTGCATTTTTTGGCCACGATTTAAGATTTAATCGCTATTCTTTCCGAAATCACCTTTGCCAAAGCTGTATTTGAACAGGGGATAGGCCACTACTATTCTCAATCAGGGAAGCATGTCTAAATGTGGACGTGGCTGAAATATGCCCGTGAATAATGATTTATCAGCACTTTCACAGATAATGAACATATATGCTCCTCTCCATTTGCACGTTTTCTCAATATTAACGCTTAATTTATGTTGAATTAGCATCACGACTCACAGTGGAGAATGTGCTGTAATGCCCAATCCCACTGTTCCCGAGCCGCGAGAAATGCGATAAGTTTGAACGAACCACCAGGATTCCTCAATTCTAACGAACTCATCATTTTAGGTTAACTGAGTACGAGCACTAGGTTTGTAAAACGTTCGTAAAGAAACAGTTTAGTGACCAAACTGTCGTTGACCAGTGGCAGAAGAATGAAATATGAGCTACCAATTTATAACTCTGGAACCTAAAATGAAACTCATTTAAAAACCCTATACAATCACATACAGGACACATAAGATACACACAAATAAAACATGGGATTTAAAGGTTGAATAAAACAGCTAGTCCATGCAGTCTATGGGGTTTAGGTACATCCACAGTGCTGATAGGAATGGGGTTCCAAGATTGGATTCAGATAAACTGAAGGAAATGTGGCATATTTACAAGTCAAAATAAACTGCTGCAGTTGCTGGAAATATGAAAAAAAAACAAGAATTGCTCGAAAAAAACTGAGCAGGTCTGACAACATCTGTGGAGAGGAAGACAGGGTTAACGTTTTGAGTTCGTTTGAAGTTAAGTCATCCGGACTCGACACGTTAATGCTATCTTTATTTCAATATCAGGCTGGTGAGTGACTTGGAGGGGAATTTCCACCTGCTGGTGTCCCCATCTTATCTGCTGCCCTTCTCCTTGAAGATGGTAGTGGTCATGTGTTTGGAAGATGCTGTCTAAGGAGCCGTGGTGAATTCCTGCTGTGCACCTTGTTGATGGTACACACAGCTACTAATGTGCTTGGATGGGGGAGTGAGAGATTATTTGTTGTCGCTGTGCTAATCAAGCGGGTTGTATTGCCCTAGACTATGTGATGCTGCTTGAGGTGAGGGCAGAAGGACAGTTCACTGTTCAGTCAGTGCGAGGGAGTGAGATGAATAACAGGTGGCCCAGCCAATGGGAGGAGAGAGATGTCGGTGTCGGGGACTTTGTTCCCTAACCTGTGCTAGGAAGGAGGGATTGCTACATAGAGAAGACTGATGCCATTGTGGGAGGCTGAGATCTCTGTCCAAATAACGCAAGGGGACAGCTTGATTGGCAAGTGGACCAGGGACAGATGTGAGGATGGACGGATCGATTGCAATCAGTTTCATGAAGTGGGATACTGTCCAGGTCATATTGGCAAAAGGTAGGTGAGCGATACTCACTGTCGATGCCAGGGGACAATATGATGAAAATGGTTTGGACTAAGTGGGTGTGCTGGTTCATGTGCAATGAGAGCGAGGGAGCAAACTGATCGTGAGACTTACCCAGCTAAATGCAGCGGGGTGATGCTGGCGAGGGTGATGGTGAGGTTGAGGGAGACAAATGGATCACTGTCAAATCGTTGTGATTGGACGCAGAGAGGTGGGAATACCATTTCAAAGGCAGCAATTCTGGGTCCTGACTTCTCAAAAGTCCGTGGGTTTTGAGGGAGCACGAAATGGGCGGATGGAACGGCCAATGAGTGGCGAATGCTGAAAGATGTGGGGGATATTGATCGCCAATGGGAGTGAGTTTGATAGAAGATTTGCAGCTAGGCCGGCCAATAGGAGGGGATCGATGCCGGAGGTGGCCCGACAGCTCAGGTTCCAATCGTTGTTAGAGAGCAGAATTATAGACAGATGGATCAGCTAATGAGAGAGGAGTGATAAGGGGGAAGGTAGCTTGTGTCCAGTCGCTGCAAGGGATAACAATTTCTAAATGCCGATTTTTAAATAGAATAGATTACTATAGTGCGATGTGCCCCCCTGTATCTGCTGCCATAATGACATCTCCTGCTGTGTTACCAAATTGAGGTCACCACCAGCTCTGTTATCGTCATCATGCACTGCCAACTCTGCTCTTGCCATATTGGCTCCACCCCAATCTGATACTATAGTGACATCCCCAGCTCCTCCCTGAAACCACAGTAACCACCATATGTTTGCGCAGCATAGCACAGCTCTGTTCCCAAAGCGACAGTCCAACTCCAGCCCTGTTTTCATAGTAACGAGCCCGGTTGCAATAGTTGATAATTAAGCAAAAGTCCCCACTTTGCTGTTATGGCGACAGCCCCGTCTGGCGATTGTAATTGACTCTAGGAAATGTTGTAAACTGCCATTGACTTTATTCTTCAGATCATTGAACGAATTTAAGGATTGGGGTAGAGGGATTTTTCAGCCCTGTGTTCAAATGCTCTCTGAACTTTTCAGGGACAAGGCATAATTAGACGTGTTTGTGTAGCATTAAACCGAATAAACGCACAGAATATCCCATCCATACATTCATATACCTCAAATGCCACATCCGGAACAAACTGGAATGAACTATTAATGTTGACCACAACGACTGAAATTGGCCGATATAACAAATAGCAAAATGACCGATTTCCTTCAGCTCTCCGTGTCTGGGTCGCTGCCACTCTCGCCGCTGCTATGAGTCCGCGACCTCGTGCGGGCTTTGTGTTCAGTAAAACGTGTCTACGGTGTAAATATTGCGCAGCACAATGAGGAAAAATGGGATCGACTGAGTCAGAATTTGATGGAGGAACCCGATTGTTCCCCAGGCTGGAGAAAGAAGAACATCTACTATTACAGCACAATACCAGGATCCGTTCGACAGTACATAGAGACCTGATAACATTCGATACCAGAAAATGTTCTTTAAAAAGCTCAGCACAGCAACTATTCCCAGAGACACAGTTGCAGTTTTCTTCGTGAAATATTTACATTTCAGGTTCTGGCAATAAATGGCCACAAATCGATCAAAGGTGAAAGAAATAGTGAACCAGACAGAACAGTCCGTGGCTGCATAAAGCAGGACATAATGGATAATACGCACAGAGTTGGAATAAAGGAAATAAAAATTTTCATAATAGACAATCGGAATATGCCTCAGTGTAGGGTCGAGGTTCACAACAAGGAGATCCACTGCTGCCATGGCCAAAGTGAAACGTGTGACACAATTAGAGACACAATTTTTGGCGACTGAGGATCACTATCGTTAACATGTTGAAGGACAGGAAGTTAAATAAATATTAAAAATATACATCAGGCATGAGCGAAAATGTTTTTTCGATTAAATGTACATTTGGGATTGAAATATGTTACTCTATCCAGTGATATCATGAGGTAATTGGACATGAAAGAACCAATGTGAGGCGCTGTGATATGGTGTAAAGCAGGGTTCATCAAATGGCAAAAGCTGGGGGTGATGAGCGAGGGGATGCAGGTCTCCTGGGGAGCAGGGATAACGCCGGATATGTGAATGATGGATGTGATGGGAAAGGAGCGGATTAGAAGTGTTGCAGTAATTACATGGGAGCCCCGGGTTAAGGGATTAAGGAGAGGATCCTGGAATGAAGGAGGGAAGTGAGGCGATGGGCCTTGAGCCTATGAAAGGGGGAAGTTGCGTGGGGGCTGGGGAGAGATCGAGATGCCATGGAATCTTTCATGAAGGATAGAGTGTGAACCAGGTCGCTGTTGTAGCAGCAGGTGATGGGGAGCCAATGGGAATAATGAGCACTGGATATGAGGAGTTGATGCGAGGTGTGGGGAATGGTGCGTGAGTGCTTCTGACGTAGGGAGCATATGGGTGGTTTGGGCCAAGGGCGAAGAACGAGCCTTGGAGGGGACATTGGCGATGACAGCTGTGATGGAGTAGTAGGGGGCCTGGCGTGCTCGATGTGGGAGTGATCGGAGGAATGTGTGGGACAGTTGAGTGGTGGGGTCTGTGGCGATGCCAATTCTGACTGGTGGGCCTTTAGTGCATGTGGATAAGCGAACGCCACATTAGGTCAAGGGGGTGATGGTAATTGGAAGTGGAATTGGAACTACATAGCAGGCAGCATGATGTCAATGATGGAGAAATTTCTATAAGACATTATCCTGGGTAAAAGTATTTGTTGCTTTGAAAATCAGGGTTTTTAAAAAGCAAACAGCACATGCATGTTCTTGGAAACAAGTCTGATTAACGTGCTGAAATAACTGTAGGAACTAATGTAGAGAGCTGGTGAGAATGAAGCGGATGAATTTAGGTGTTTGGACTTTCAGTGTAGCCCAGGGTTATTTCATGTACTTGTTTAAAACGATGAATTGAAAGAACAGTGACAATATGTACATGCCACTTGTTAAGAAACAGAATGCAAAAAATAACATGAAGGTTGTTCAGATTGGAGGCGAGTTGATATTCCCAGGAAATAATATTGGGGGCAACATTGTTTTGACATAAAAGGCATTGACGTGAATATACAGCTTTTTCATGTTTGCAGATAGTCCACTCTTGGGAAATACAGTTAAAGGTGAGCAGGATAGCAGCAGATTTTGGGAGGGCACAAGCCGATTGGTGAGGGGAAAAGGCACTGGGATGAATAAATTTCACTCAAAGAAATGTGAAGCAGACAAGTGGGACTATTAGTAAAATATCATTATGGAGAAGTACGTATCTGAAGGTGAAATGCTAAGTCTATAACTTAATTGAAAACAAAAATACATATCTCTTGATAGATGCATGCAATGGAAAAGACAATGAATGCAAAGTAATACATTAAAACTTTCTTGGAATTCCTCAACAGAAGCATTGTTTCAAATTCTGGGCATCACATTTTTGGGCGGATGTCAGGCCCTTGGGGAAGGTACATGGAAGATTTACTCGAAATTGATGTGGTGCTTCATCCGCAGGGGGAGACTGGAAACGCCGTGGTTCTCTTCTGCTAGCAGATCAGAGAAAGGGGAGGTGAAATAGAGACACCTAAAATCATTATTTGTTTTGATATAGTAAATTAGCAGAAACTCCTTCCACTGGGATATTTGTCAGTAACCAGAAGAAACCGTTTTCAGGCTTTTGATAGTGAACCAGAGGGAAGATGAGGAGAAAGTTTACAACATGAATTGTTCTAATCTGCAAAGCAGAGTGCCTAACAGGTGGAAGCAGATGCAATAACACCAATCAAATTGAAATTGGGTCAATGCTTGTGGCGGGCACTTGCAGATATAATGTGAAATAGCAGGACAGATGCGAAAACATGGATAGTACATTTCATTAAAAGGTAATTGCGCAATGGGCCAATGCACTTTCCTTAAGCTAACTGATTCAATGTCACTGCGAGCAAACGAAGAAAATGAATACATATCTGCTGGAAAAATTAACTTCCAGCATCGTTTGAGACAGAAGCTTGTCTTACGTGTATCAGATACGAATTAGTGCGGACAAGCTGGCACTAAAGCCTGGTCAGCGGAACAAGCTGTTCAAAGGAGCATGAGGCCTTCTTCAGGTCAAAGACCTCAACAGGTTTGAAGCATTAAAGCACAAGAACGTCATTGCTGTTCCTTTATCATTTCTATTTTTTCTCAGGATGTGGGCGTTGCAAGGTCCATATTCCTTCCTCATCCATAGTCACTATGAGAAAAATGGTGGATCTTTATCCTGAACCAGTGTAGTACTCCCTTAACAAACCCATGCTGGTCTTCACTCATTAGCCTGTATTGGGCCTAAGCCCATGTAAGGATCGGGAGCTCATGCACCCCTTTGAGGAAGGAATCACTGGCAGCAAGAATGTGTTGTGAATAGACTCCACTGAGACCAAGTTAGGTCAAGTTTATCAAGTTCTCTGATGAACAACGCCATTCAATTGGGTGTTGATTTATGCATCCACATGGGTTATACAACCTCTTTAAGTATGTGGACGGTAGAAAGCTTGAATGGTTTCTCTTTCAGCTTTGGCCTTATTGGTCTTTGAACACAAATCAAACCTCCCTCCCACAGCAGCACCCTCCGGCCCCCAGCCCAACACACACACTCTCTCTCTCTCTCTCTCTCCCTCTCTCCCTCTCTCCCTCATTCACTTTCTTTAATTTTTCCCCTTCTCTATCCCAAAGAAAGATAATCTGAACGCAACTTTTGTCCCGTTTGTTATCCAATGAAACTCTCCCTTTCTCAAACAACATCAGCCCAGCCCAGTCTGTAAGGATGCGTTCCCTGAAATAACCGATTTTGCTTCCGCTTGTGTCATTATGCCACTGGTCGATGTATGATCTGTTCTCTTTGTGTTCTATTACCTCACAATTTGCAATTCCTTTAATTTCAGTGTCTTATTCAAAAACATGTGCCCTGATCAATCGTCTACACTGCTTCGTGTCTAGTTGAGAAAAGGAGGCACAACAACACAATTCCATTCAATGTTTCAGTACATAAACAGGGATGATTATGGACGAGTCTTGGACATTGATTGAAAAAGTAATTCCGTGATTTTTTCCCATGATGGACCTAAAAACCGGCAATGCGACCCTCTTATTTACTGACTTCCCCTTCCGCCCTGTAAATAATCCGGCAGGACACAATCCGATTGAGAAATATGTCATGGGCAAGAGGCAGAGAACATCGCAACGGTTTGTCTTCACATGACCCTGGAAGCAGTGGTGCAGATGACAGGGGCGCCGCTTTCTGCACTTTCCTACACATCCCCGATAAAGTTTAGACTCGGTTGGAGCCTCAGGCGATGTATCATATTTCACTCCTGTTGTAGGTCATTTATCATTGCAACAGTATTCGCCCAGAAAACACGGAGGCGGATCTATACCTCATCAAATTCTCAGAAGCGGTTTGGCAAGTCTCACCATAGCTGGTACATCCGATCGTTTTATTTGAAACCCAGCAAGGAAGATTTCATTAGTTTATATTTCTGGGTGCTGGAATGTAGGGAGAACAGCAGGGCTAAACAGGCCTCCTCTGTCATTGTTATACTCACCTGAGGGTGATTCGGACGGTGCTGTTGGTATTTTCCTCCATCATGTGTTTATCTAGCTTGCACTTGAATAAATCTATACTCTTCAAATCACCTGATTCTCGTGGTGACGAGTTTCAAATTCTAAATTAATCTTCGCACGAAACATAAAAACTTAAAATATAGCAACAGGAGTAGACTATTCGGCCCTTCCAGACTGCTCTTCCATTCAAAATGATGATAGCAGATGCTGTAATGCAACGTCTTACTCCCTGTCTCTCCCCATCCAGCTTGATGCATTTAATGTACAGAAATAATTCCATTTCCTCCTTTAATATATTCAGTGAAATGCCATCCACAGCATCCTGTTGCCGAGAATATTACAGGTTCAGGACAATCTGAGTGAAACAATTTGCCCATCATCGCATTCCTGAATGGCCCACCCCGTATACTCAGATGGGGGTCCCATGTTACAGACGCCCTCGGCCAGAGCGAAAATGCACCCCCACCCCCCACCTCCACCCCCAACTACGCACCTACTCCGCCCAGCTCTATCAGAATTATATCCGCTTAAAAAAGATTACAGGTCATTCTTCTAATCTTCACTGAATACAGGCCGAGTGGAGCCATTCGCTGCTCAAATGCCAATCCTGCAACTCCAGTAATCATTCAGGTGAACCTTCGCTGCACTTCCCTCTGTGCCAAATATATCCTTTATTAGCTGAGGGGAATAAACTGCGAACAATATTCCAGGTATTTTCTCAGAGAGGCCTTGTACAACTGCCGTCAGACATCATTGCTCTTTATTAAGTTGATTATTGGCTTCATCCGTGAATCTGTTGTATTTTGGACATTAGCTTTGGCAGCCTAGCAAACAACAGGAACATATTTTCTAGATTGATCCTATCAGAACAGTCTGTAGAATTCACAACAAAAACGTCTATTTATATGTCATTGATGGCCGAGTGTAGAGTCCAAAAGTGCTTTGCAGGAAAACTATGAATATAAAGAATGGCAAGTGATGAAAACATTTTCCCAATGCTTTTGGGATTAAGTAGCATATTTTGGAGAAGAGAGAGGTGGACAGGCAATTCCAATTTGTATGGTCCCACAGGCAGCCGAAGGCACAGCAGCCAATGGCTGAGCGATGGACATCGGAAGATAATGACAATGCCAGGCCTGGATTGGCACAGAGATTTCGGATAATTGTGTTGTGGAGGAAATTCGATACAAAGAGGGGCCCAGCAATGTAGGGATTGGAAAACAAATATGCAGCTTATAACATCGAGGCATCCGGATCTGGATAAGGCAATAAATGTAGTTTCTGAAACTGTGTCAGCAGCTGCCTCTAAATCCATCGACTCAGACAACATCAAACCCACAATAATGAAGAATTTGTAATAAAATTAGGGAGATGGGATTTGAAACTTAACTGGCTAAGTGACTCTCCGCTGTCTCCACAGACAGGCAGTGAGCTTTTGCTTCATATTCAGGCACATCTCACTACTTTCTATTAGCTAACGAATGTTGACAGAATGGCGACTGGTGACAGCACGGTTCCGTATCAGAAGCAAATACTTAACCATCCACTAACCACGTGGATTTAGAAATATTTAACGGAGAGATAACATGAGTGGAAGATAGCGAACGGGATGGATGAAGAAGGAGGCGCAAATGATGATTTAGAGGAGCAGAGTGAGATAGAGAAAGAGAAACTTAACATAAACTTAGACAGGAAGGGAGGAGAGTATTAAGACGCAAAGGGATGGAGAGGTGCAAAGAGAATTATGAAAAAAAAAATTACATTTTTCTGCCGTTATTCGCAGCGTCAAATCTTACCGAAGATTTCCCCAGCCAATGTTAGGGTGTCATCAATGATGCAATGTAGAAAGTGTGATAGTCAATCGGTGTACAAAAATCTCCCACTGAAGAGGTCATGACCTGATCATCTGCTTCAGATATGTCAGAGGGAGAATTAAATTCCCCAGCCAAGTATTCTGCCCACAGACCCTGTGGGCTGTCTTAAGAGTGTGGGAGGTTAGGTAACCAGAATATACGCAATAAAGATAATTGGAAAATAAATAAAGTGGGAAGATGACAGGAATTTCATTTTACACAATATTAGTTCATTTAATCTCAGCCAATGATGTTTATAAATCGTTATAAATCGTTAAGCATTATTCGGACTTATTCATGGAGATCAATTAAAAAACAATTTTGAAAAAACATTATATCGTTGATTACAGTCACTGCTGGTCTCGGTTCCCGTACTCTTTTAATATGACCAAGATGAAAACAATCCCCAGCGTGTGTGTGTGTGTGTTTGTCTGAAATCAACTACTGGATGTTTTCTAACCCCATATAAAGAGCGTCCATATTCCAATCATCTCATTGTGACTCTGAGGAACCAACTTTTCACGTTGAAAAGGCTGCTCTTGGTTTTTGGTGTCGTGGTGATGATACAGTCCTTTACTTTCGGATTGTTAGTGAACCCTCCGGAATTGGCAGTTCAGTATATCTCTCAGTATACAACACATGGCGCTATTGATAGGAACTGGCGGAGACATTCTGCACCCCGGGGCCCCTCCGACATAGAATTGAATGTTTGTTGATCTGCACCTTACCTCCCTTTACCCAATTTGTTTCTGTACAGTGAACATCTTTTCCTCAATAGACCCAACAATCTCTCTGCCGTGTAATTGTAAAATATTGAACTGTGCATTGTTTGAATTATCCCACTATCTCCCGCTTTTCCCTGCACTTCACTGTCGCTACTCTCTCTCTCTCCTTCCCCCCCCCCCCAACCCCCCACCTCCATAGTGGAGGCCCTCGGAGACAGCAGCCGAAAACGTAGTGTTATTAGCCACAAGTACGGCGCTAAGCCCTACCTCAGCACTACACCCGTCAACTCCTCCACAGTCTCTCCAAAGCCAGATTGAATATCGACCATCTAATAGTGGATTAGAAGTATTTGCTTCAATTAACTATCACCAAAATCACCCAGCAATTGGTAATATCGAAGGTGAAACTTGGTGTCATATTTGACCTCAAAATGTGATTCATGCCACATATTCTATGTCATGTAAATGACCAAACTGTTGGACCTTCGTAACAGCGCGTGCCTACCGGCCTCAGTTCATCTGCTACTGAAATCCTCTACCAGACATTCCTTAAATCAGGAAATGTCTATTCCAACGCGATCCTGACTGGTCTCGCACTTTCGCACCTCCATAAACAATGCTCCATTTGAAATGTTGCTAAGTTTGTCCGGACTTTGGCGGCTCTGTCTTTCGCTGCCTGGGCCCTTAGCGCTTGAATTCCACACCCCCGCAACCTAAATTGTTCCACCTCTTGTTCCTCCTGTAAGACGCTCCATCAGCACTATGACATTTAGCAAATACATTGTCATCCGTCCCATTTTTCCCCCTGTCGGCCGATGGCGACATTGCTTCGAGGAGACGGCTGTGAGGCACCTCAGGAGACTTTAGCAGGATAATGGCGCTATTTAAATATAATTTGTTGTTGTACATTCCATAGAAATTTTTGAAAGTGTGGGTGTCTGGAAGATGTTTCCATTGTTTTTGGGTGGCCAAATCGAGGGCTCTTCAATGTAAGTTTGTCACTGATGTATCCAAAAGTGTGTTCAGAAGAAGCATCTTTACCCAGAGAGCGGTGAGAATGTCCAGCATGGGGCTACAGGGAGTCGTTGTGGTAAGAAACGTTGATGTATTTAAGGGGAAGCTGGTTTAACAGGATTGGGAAATGCACTTCTATGCAATAAAAGCTCCTGATCCGCCTCGCATGAGTGAAATGCTGACATACGCGGCTTGTTAATGTGCTGATATTCTCCCTCTATGCCCCACCCAGAACAATATGCTAATGAAATATCCTTATGAACGTTTCAGACGAGAATTTCGGATGCAAGCGCTTTGGTGGAAAATGTCGAATCATGCCTTGCTCGACAGGCCAGATTCAGCCGACTAATTGATTGTGTGCACCCAACCAATCGTGCTGCAAGGAGAAATGATCTACATCAGGGTGGATATATGGAAACTCATCCCCGATGTCGTCGATAGCATTTAACTTTAACTCAGGCTTCGTTTGGTTGTGGAGGCTGGCCGAATCCTGGCTCCTGCCCCACTCCTTTCTGAATAATGTGAAAAAACCTTGATGCATTGATAACTATCTCTTAGTTGTCTCTATTTCTCATTCAGTTGGAGTGTCACCATATTCACTGGGAGGGCAGTTCAGATAAGGGCAGGGCCACATTGACATCTTGTAATTCCAAGGTACTCATACTCAAAGAATCGCACCTTACATACAATTTGCCAGACTCCTCCATCAACATCCCCGGTAATGTCCTGCCCCATGGAAGGACTGATTTACCAGATGTGACGGGACAGTGGCGTACATTCAGGATGTTTACTAGTGCTGCTGGGAAGGGTTTAAAATAGTTTTGCGGCAGCCTGTTAACCTGATGGTAGATTAAGATTGGGAAAAGTCGGAACTGGTAATGGAAGGCAGAAAATCAGTGAGTGAGTCTGGACGGCTTGGAAAACCAAATCATTCCTATTACAGAAACATAGCTTAAAGAGGGAGAGGAGTTTGAGCTCAACATTCCTCTCAAAAGGTTTATAAGATGACATGGAGAGGGGGAGAAAAATGGACGAGGTGGGAATTTTTGTTCTGCAAGCAATTACAGCTGTGAGGAGGGATGGAAAGATTACCATCTAAGGCCACATCGATTGAGTTCAGGAATATAAATACATATGTATAACAGACGCACTTACTGGGAGTGTAACATCTACCCGAAAAATGCCAGGGGGATATAGAATGGACATTGTATAGGAACATTATTTTTCTCTTTATTTATTTGTTTGTATATTTGTTTGTTTGTTTATTTTTCTGGTTTTTATGAAAAGCATTAAGTGAAACATCATGACCCATAACTTGCAGCGTTAGCTTTCGACGATAATTTGGTGCTATTTTTTGTGCTGATCCTGCTCTTTTCGGACTTTTCTCAAGAAAGTTTTTAAATCGTGTTGTGTGTTCGTGATTCTTCCAGTAAATGAAAACACAGATTTTTCTGGACCAGTTAGCAATCTCTATGGGGATTGTAATTCTCTCTCTTTCTCTATTTCTCTCTCTCTCTCTCTCTCTCCCCCTCTCGCTCAATTGTCCCTCTTTCCCTGTTTCTCTCTATCTTAATATCTTTCTAATTATGTCGCTCCCTTTACCTCTCTCAACCCCTTATCAATCTCACCACGTCTGTGTCTCGATTACTTTCTCTTGCTCTTTTTCCCAATCACCCTCTCCCCCATAGAATCATCGATTGGTACCCGAGCAGAAGGAAAGTAATTGCTCCTGGTTCCTGAGCGGCCTCTCTGCGAGAGTCTCTCACAGAATCTCTATCCGCCTCATTTCACCGTCGCCCTGCATATCATTCCTCTTCAGATACTGATTGCCAGGATGTAATCTTCCTACTCCTGCCTATCAGCCATTTCATTCCAGATACTAAAAGCTCCCTGTGTAGAAACAGATATTTCCCTGTTATCGCCATTTATTCTTTTGAAAACCTGATTACATTTCAGCCCCCTGAAATCAGTTACCCATTTTCCCTCCCGTTCCCCATCCATCATTGGTGATCTCCCTCCTTCTCTCTCTCAACCTTCCATATCCATTTGCCTAGATGGCTAAATATTTCGGATGATAACGCTGCTGCATATTTGTTTCTGTGCTGTTGCCATTCTTTATGAGGCATTTTCCTTCCTAGTTTATAAATACCCTCCGTCTGGGCTGGAAGCTCACGGTTTACTTCCCATCTCCAGGTCATCGAGTTTTTGAAAGGAGTGCTCATGGCGACGGTCAAACATTGATACCTAAATTGTTAATCCTTCCAGCTCTTGCATGCTATACCCCGAAGCTGGTTGGGAGGAAAGTACAGAGGGAGGTGAGGTTGGTGGGGCGTGGACTCTGTTTTAGGGAATGTGTGAAACAAACAACCCCGTGTGACACCCTTCAACAGGATGTGAGCAACAATTTGCCCTTGAAAGTGAAAAAGCATTAGACTGTCTGTCTGAGGGGGGAAATCAGGTCTTCAGTCCTGCTGTAAGGAGGTTGTGTTCATTGAATTCAAGTCATTTGATACCAGCGGAGTGAATTAAATTGGCTAAATGCCGGTACCTGTGATTTTGTAGACCTCAGGAGAAGGCCGAGAAACATCATTCACTTGACACATCTTTCTGGGCATATTTCGAACACATCAGCCTTGGCTTAAATGCTGTTGAGTTGGACACGCCCATCACCCAGGGTGGAGATAGGCCTGCAGACCCCTCCTCTGGCAATTTATTTCTTCGATGTGGAGACCACTAGATGTGGCTAAGCTCCAGATCTCTGCCCTGAACCTTTGATTTTTGGATCACAAGACACTGCCAATGACGTGCTGATAAGGTAACATATATTTCTTCATTGTGACTTCAACAGCTTTGAACCTTGCTGTTTCGGGAGGCCTGTTGCTGTTTCCCACACCTATCCCGCATTCTGCATTGAACCATGGCTGAACTCTTCGCTTCCTGGTAATGATATTTGGGGTATATGCCTGGTCAAGAGCTTAGAAATTGTGGCTGTGTACAGTTCCGCTGCTCCTGAAAACCCAGTGTCCCATGGAAGCCCAGTTCCGAACTGCTGAATCTGATCTAAAATGATCGTATTTTACAGTGTGTCCCCCATGTGGTGACAAAAGCTCAGCTTCAATGAACTGTCTGGTAATCACTCCAACTAATACTGTCAAGAACACGAATCAGTGACAGGCACATCGTTGAGGGTGAGATCAAGAAGCACCTGACATAGATCAACTTTGACAGGTTATTTACATACTTGTTTCCGCGAGGTGTGATTATAGCGTTTGTGGGTCTTCCCTATTGCCCTTAAGTAGTTGATCATGAGACGCCTTCTAGAACCATTACAATCTATTTCATTTGAGGCTGGGCAAACTTGTCCGTATTGGTGCTCGGTGTCATACTTGATAATTGCCATTCAAGACTGACATCCAGGGTGCATTTTCCGCAGTCATTCGTTCTTTCAAGTGATTTATAAGATGGTGTTGGGGGCACGGGCCTAAATATTGATCTGCCTAGGGAGACTGGGAGATGGGATGAAGAAGGAATGTTCCTTTCCCGTGTTTGCCCTGTTGCCGTTTGAGATACCATAGCGCTTGCAGTCAATGTTGGGGCCTTTCAGTGCCAGCCACTCTCGACTGTTAGCCACTTCACCAACATCCCTAGACTATCTGTTCTGCAAGTATGAGTGGACGTATGAGGCATGGAGGAAAAAGAGCCTCGGACATTGGTTGGAAGTTGTGTTTTCTGCGCGGATGACTATATTGGCGCTGCAAGATATCAATGTAGCCCTGCCATTTTCTGACCTCCCTTCCAACACAGTCAATATGGCAACACAGCGATCGAAATAAGACATCTTGCTGGAAAAAAAGCAGTGTGCAATGCACTGAATTTTATTCACATTTTTCAGGAACCGAGGAGCAATGGGTAATCAGATCTGAGCAATTTGGCAGATCATGAATTGCAGAAATTACGGTGAGCTTCAGCCAAGGCCTCAGCCGCCTCTCAAATGATAAACATTTAGTTGTGGCAACTCACTTACTCTTGCAGCAGACAAATGTAATAAAACATCACTGTCTGAGGCGGGTCCCGCCTGCCTTACAGTCGTCTAGACTGCATCTCCCTTCAATCAAGTAACATTCCATGGTGAGGCCTGGCGTAGTGAAAGGAAAAATTCATTGATGACCATCATTGTTCCAAGTGGACTAACCGTGGAATGTTGAAACCGGAACAGTGAACAGTGTTCTTAGTGTGATCTACCCGAGGGATATATAGATTACTTCTGGGCACTTTGCTCCAAGAGAAGTCTAAGCATGTGATACGTATACCGTGACTGAGCACAGCGAGAACGGAAACAACTTGTATCGCCCCTTCAACATCTCGATAATATGCGGGGCACTCAGCAGGAGCATAATGAAAAAATAATATCCAGAGAGCTACATACTCATGGGTGTTTGGGGGAATGCTGAAGAATCTGACCCCACCCGCAGAAGGCACAGCCGTCAATGAGGAATCGATTGAAATCAGGACATACAGAGTCAGGCAGAATTGGGGGACCAACTTATCTCGCAGGGTTGTCAGACTAGAGGAAACCATACGATGGTGAATAGGGTACGTGTTGAAAACAGCGTATAGAGAGAATGTAAAATATCACCAAGGGACAGCATGTGAATGAGACACATGAGGGGGCTACGGGCAGATGCCTTGATGTTATTGATGGTTACTGGACAAGCCCACTATAAATAAAATGCAATCAATACTTTATTTTTGAAAGGGACCAAAGCAGAAATTGATAGGTTTACATATTGAAAGGTTTTTAATTGTTAAGGAAACAAATTAGAGTAATAGCAGTCAGCACACATCAGTCAGGTGTCATTTGCGTGTAGATACAGGCTTGAGACGCTGAATGTTCATCTCCTGTTCCATTTACATTTAATATTGAACTGAAGCGGCTAATGTGAAATACACTCACCTCCTGTAGTATAATGACCGTGGCTATAAAGCGCCCCTGCCAGGACCATGAATCCAAGAGCAAAAAACGGAGCTTTCCACATTATTTGAGCTCCTCAGAGTAAAAATGAGAAAGCAGGAGTACAAATGCTTTTTATAGGAACTGAGCGACTGTTCTGTATTTAATAATATCATGCGCTAAATGCAGATTTCCTCCACTTTGTGCATGTTAAAGATGCAGACTCCCAAGCTACATACTTGTTAATCAATAGAGAGACAAATCTGTGCAATGATTGACCTTGTGAAGATTTAATATAATTCTGAACGGTGTTTTAAGTAAGAAGCAAACTGAAGAGAAAAGCACGATTTTGTCCATTTGGTCCATTGAGCCTCTGCTGGATGTTTGATATAGCTACGGAATCCTGCCCACTCGATCTTTTCACTTTCCCCATTGCTCTGCCATCGCTGTTTTTCCCGTTCAATTATGTCCACAACTCCTCGTTTTTAATTCACCATTGTATCTTCCTCCAATCCCCTTTCAGGAAGCATCTTACAGGTCATATAGACAGGCTGTGTAAAAATACATTTTCCCACATCTGCCATCGGGTTCCTCTGCCAATTATTTTAATGTGTTTCTCCCGATCATCCAAAACCCCACTCTGGCTGCCTCTATTGTCAGAATAAATGTAACTTTCTCCCTGTGGCCCTGGGAGCGATATTGATCAGTTCAGAAGTATCAGTAAAACAGATTCCCTGGTTATTAAATCGCTGATGAGTTTTGGAGCTTGTAAATATTGACGTCCCCACAGGAGTAGATCATTGTCTGTTCCAAGCTTTGGGACAGCCCGAGCTGGGGAAGGATCTGCAGGGATTTACCCATTTCAATAGTTCATTTTTTAACATTTTCCGACATCTCTCTCTCCCTCCCTCTCTACCTGTGCTTTTATCTCCCTATCCGTTTCCAGACCAGTCTCTCTGCCTCTCTCTCTGTCAGTACTTCCTCTCTCTCTCTCTGGATCTCCCCCTCTGCCCTGTCTCTACCTCTTCCTTCGCTCTCTCTCTCTGTCTCGATGATTTTCTCTTGCTCTGTCTCACTCCTTTAGTCTGTTCCACCATTTATTTTATCGTCCTTTCTGCATCTGATCCTCCATCTTCATTTCAGTATCTTTCTGTCACGTATTATAAATTAGCACGGATAGGTATATATTTCGAATGTTATTAAGATTTATTTTTGTTAAATATTTGCCTCTGAAAAGGAACTGCGCTGTCACCAGTCGCTTTCCTGTCTTGCACCGTTCAGCAAGGTCCGGGGAATGAGCAGCCCCTGAATATAAAGCAGCATTTCACTGTCTGTCTGTGGGATCAAAGCGCAAATAGTCAACACCTGAATGTCAAAATCACGTCATTTTAATACATTTATTACATGTAGGTGTTCTCGGAGTGGAATATATACACATATAAATATACAAAATCAAACATGTGAACATTTTAGTAAGCCTATGGATGTTTTCTCAGTCATGGAGCGTTAGCGACGCTGGCTAGGCCCACATATTAGATTGACCATCACTATTTGCCCTTGTGAACCTGGTGGTCAGCCGCTTTCCTGAAACACTGCAGTCCATGTGATTTAGGTACAAACACAGTGTTGTTGAGGAATTTGCAGTCAGGTACCTATAACATTTTCCTGGTGGAAGTTGCTGGCCCTATGTTCAGCGTCCGGAGTTGTTTTATTTTTTTTATCGAGCCCCTGTCTCTTTAACTTGGACCATTGAGTTATTCACCATTCTCTGTGTTCACGCAGATATGCATCCTCGTCCACCAAACTAGCCCCTATGTTCACTCACCTCCACTGCAAAACCTCCCCCAAAGACGCTAATTGTCTCCCAACACTGGCGGCTCTTGACCGGCCAAATTCTTCCCAATTTCCTCACCAACCCGCACCACTTTTCATTTCCTCTGATCAGAACCTCGACCAAAATGGCCTTGGGAGCAACGAATGCAGTCGACTAAATTGAGGGAAGTGCAAGTGAATTGCTGCTTCACTTGAAAGGATTGTTTTGGCCCTTGGACGGTGAGGAGAGGGGAAGTAATGGGGCAGGTGTTGCACCTTCTGCGATAGCATGGGGATGTGCCGTGGGAGGGGGTTGAGGTGTCGAGGGTGATGGAAGAGTGCAACAGTGTGTCCCAGAGGGAACTATCCCTGTGGAATGCCGCCTATGGCATTAGTCTACTGCATTTGTTGCTCCCAGTGCAGGTTTCCTCTACATTGGATAGACAAACGCAGACTGGGTGACCGTTTTGCAGAACACCTTCGGTCTGTCCGCAAGCATGGCCCAGAGTTGCCTGTCACTTGACATTTCACCACTCCACCCTGCTTTCATGCCCAGATGTCAGTCCTTGGCCTGCTGCATTGTTCCAGTGAAGCTCAACGCAAACTGGAGGAACAGCAGCTCACCTTCCGACTAGTAACTTTACAGCCTTCCAGACTGAATGCTCTTTTCAACAATTTTAAATCGCAAACTCACTCCTCCATCCTCACCCCCTTTCCGATCCCCCCTTTTTTCCCAATAATTTAAATAGAATTTTATTTTCCCACCTTTTTCCAATATTTTAAGATGTATTTCCATCCATGGTTTTACCTCTAACTTTTAGCCTATTTCGATCCCTTCCCTTCACCCCACCCCACCCCCACTAGGGCTACCAGTAGGTTGCTTGTCCTGCTTTCTATCCTTAATTTGCAATTAACTTAAATACTATCACTACCTTCAACACCTCTTTGTCCTTTTGTCGATGCAATTTTTTGGCTATGTCCACCTATCACTTGCCCTCTATCCAGCTCTACCCCGCCCCCCCTTATTACCAGCTTATATTTCACCACTTTTCTATTTTTACTTAGTTCTGATGAAGAATCGAACAGAATCGAAAAATTACCTGTTTTCCTCTCCGCAGATGCTGCCAAACCTTCTGAGCTTTACCAGGTATTTTTATTTTTGTTTTTGTTTTAAATAATCTCAGTTTCAGGATGTTTGAATAAAGTTCAGTGTTACGATGTTTCAGAAATTTCAGTTAGACAATGTCAGTCATGGAATGCTTCAGAAATATCGGCTGTTTGGTGCTTCAAGGAGGTCATATTATTTCCAAAAATGTCAATTTTAGATTGTTTTAAAAAATAGTAATGGATTGTTTTACAAAAATTGAGTTATTGTTTATTTGAAAAAAACAATTATGTGGCATTTCTGAAAACGCCATTTAAAGACTGTAACAAAGATATCAGTTAATTAAATTTTCAAAAAGCCAATTATGTGTTTCCTTTCAAAAATAAGTCAATACGTCTTTGGAAAAAAATAGTCAGTAAAAGCATTTTTGGGAAAATGCCATTTATGAAATGTTTCAGAAACAGCACTCACCTTGTGTTTCAAAAATTCTAGTTGCGCAACATTTAAGAAATGTCACTTTTAGACTATTTTAAAAGAATTCACTTTTAGAGTTTTTAAAGAAATATCAGTTATAAAATGTTTTATACATGTCGGATTTTAGATGTTGGATGGAAGGTCTGTTATTAATTCCTACACGAAATGTCCATTTTCGAATGGTTCAAATAGTGTGAGTTTTAATATTTAACGTTTCGAAGCTCAGTATTGTAATGGTTCAAAATGGCTCCCAGCAGCAATAAGGCAAAGTACATTCTGAGTGTCGTAGGGAGGGACGGGGCGCACACAATTTCGAGTGCGCAAGCAGATACGGCAATAGGTTGTGAAAATATTTTGTTTCTAAATAACTAAATGCACTCTACATGAATGCAAACAACATTTGCAACAAGGTAGATGAATGACATTGCAAATAGAAGTAAACTGGTGTGATATTTGTCTTTGCCTTTTCAGAGATCTAACTGCAGGTGATGAAGGCTTGGAATTGATTGTTCATGGGTTTTCAACACTTTGTAAGGATGGGGAAAATGAATAAGGAGGTGGGGTAGCGCTGTTAATAAAGGATGAGGTACAATAATGAGTGGATCTTAGATCTTATGATCAGGAGGCAGAAACAATTTGGGTGCAGCTAAGAAACAGAACGGGGGAGGAAGTATGGTGGGAATGGGAGGCACTAAACAATAGTGTTAATGGCGGGTGAGGTATCGGAAAGAACAATAGTGATGAACGTAACAACAGAATGCAGAAATCATGAGCGTGGTCAATATAAGGATTTATTTGGAAAACAATGCTACCGCTTCAAGATGCCCCAAAGGCATTCTACTGTGGCTCCCATATTAAATAATGGAACCACGCTTTTTGGAACTAACTATGGAACGGACAGTTCACATCTAGTAGTGTGCATTGAGAATGGGCTAATTAATATTCTCGTTAGTAAAGATCATTAAGGGAGCGTGACATTATAGAAAATAAATTTATACTTTCTTGTACAATGAAGTATTTCAACCCGGAACTAGGGTCCTAAATCTAAACAAAGGTAACTACTAAGGTATAAGGGGCAATTTGCTGTGGAATATGGGGAATTACATTAAAATATAAGACTGTAGACATGAAATGGCTTTTAGGATGGATTTAAAGAATGAATAAATTGTTTACAATAACTAAACATTCATTTGAGGTACAGAAAAACGCAACGCGAAATCAAATCCATTCTAGGCAGATAAAATATCTTATTGATTATTTTACATAAAAGGAAGAGGACCATAAAGTTGAGAAATAAATAATAACCCTGAGGATTGGAAGACATTTAGAACTGAGCAAAGGAGAACCAACGGCTTAAAAAAACAATGAAAAGAGAAAATTAAATTTGAAGCTCCGTTGTCGAGAACAATGAAGACACTTCGATAGTTACTTAGAAAAGGAAAATAATAGCAGTGAAAAATGTGGGCCCATTGCAGGAAGTGAAATAATAACTTATAACGGGGAGAAAGGAAATAGAAGGGAAAATAGCCATAATTTTCGTCTCTCTTCATGGAGGAAGGAAGAAAGAAAGAATAAATCTCAGAAAGAGGAGACAACAAGGTTTTGGCGAGAATGAGCAACTGAAGAAAACAGAACGTGAAAAGAGCAATACTGAAGAAAGCAACGGGACAGAAAGTTAACAAAAGCCCAGGACCCGATCATCCATCCCAGAGTGTTGGAAGAGGTGGTTTTAGATTTAATAGATGCATTAAAGTTCATCTCGCAAAATTATATGGGCTCTGCAATGGCCTCCGCTGATTGAAGAGGAAGGAGTATAATCCCAGTGATTATGGAAGTAGCTAGAAAGAAAATGAGGAACTGGAGAGCAGTTAGCCTGACATCAGCGGTGCGGAAAATGTAATAATCGACTGCAAAATATGTTGCAGCTGGACAATTAGAAAATGAAAACTAGATTGGGAAGTGTTACCAAGGATTTAAGAACCTGAATAAAAATGGTGAATATTGCATGTCGTGCATTTGAACATTGAGGACGCACAAGAATATATGAAGCAATATTAGATAATATGGAATTGGGGGCAAATACTGGCCTGTATTGAAACATTGCGAATTGGTTAACGAACAGAAAGCCGAGTGGAGGGAAAAAACGTGCCATTGTCTGCTTGGCTTTATGTCGCTAGTGGGGAGGTACAAGGAGCAGCACTTGTGGCCCCTGCTATTCACAATCTGCATCAGTGATTTGAATATGGGCACTGGATGTAACATTTCAATTTTTGCGGATGACACAAATCCTGCTTAGAGTGTGAGGTGTGAGGAGGATACAAAGAATCTTCAAGGGACTAATGCAGCCAACGTGAGAGGGTAAGAACATGGCAGACGGAATATAATGTGGAATAGGTAAATTTACCCGAATTGGTATGAAGCAAAATGAAGACTATTTCTTAGATGGTAAGATATTGGGAACTGTTGATGTCCAAATTGACCTGGGCGTCGTTTTTCTGAAGTCATTGAAAACTAACATGCAGTTGCAGCAAGAAATCAGGAAGCAAATGGTACATTGAATTTTATTGCAGGGGTATTTTTCCAAAGGAATACAGAACTATCCTATAATTGCATAGAGCCTTGGTGAGACCTCACCTGGAACGTTGGATGCAGTTTCAGGCTCATCTTTATAGATTGAATAATAATGTTAAATTCTTAGGTGCTTTGCATTTTGTTTCAGCTAATATTGATGAATTGTAAGGGAACCACCTTTTAAATAGTTCAGGTTGAATTTCTGCCAGTGAGACTGTTAACAACTGAGGCCGTCTGAGAACAGCAATGTAGCTTCTTCAAAGTATTTTTCAAATTTCCTTTGAGGTGCCAAGAGACCTGTGCTTAAGTGGTTGTTATTTGTTTTTATGATTTGGAAGATAAAGAAAACCAAATGTTAAATTCAGCTGCTTGAATTTAGTATAAAATCTTATCGCTCAGTAAACTATATTTATTATTAGTTTTTGGATTACTAACTGCTTACAATTTATTTACCATATCTGTAGATCTGAAGAGCTATATTTTAAAAGGAAACAATACTTTGCCTGACATTTTGGTAGGAACCGTTATCAACATGCGATGCTAATTGCTTTAGTATCCATGGAAAAAATGTAGTATGTTTATGCCAGTCATTTGAGTTACTTTGAATTATTGATAAGGAGATGTGGCTTGCATGTACACCTGTAATCCGTATCTAAACGAAATATATAATTTTAAAAAAAAACAATGTAATATTTTCAGGACTGAGGAAGTAATAAACATTTGTCTCAGATTATAACTCACATGCGAGGAGCCACAAAATTGGTGAGGCCTCAGCAATAACCAATGGGATTGGATAATTCGGTCTATTTCCGAGTCATGGACCAAAGTGGGAATAAAAATAGAAATGCAATTTGGAGACTCAGGTGTAAATTGGTACAGTTTGACAATTGCGTCAGTGGTGTCATGGTTCGGAGATGCAGCTAAACTTCACTTCTAAAAAAGGAGAGAGACTTCACTTTGCTGTCAGCATTCGAGTAATCCGAGGCCGTTGAATAATAGGACAGTTCCAAGCTTCCTTCTCTGATCCCAGTTACGTTGGTTTACCATCACACTTAAGAAATTCCACTTAACTAATCAATGACTGCCATTTTTATGTGTTAAGTCAGGCACAGCCGAGGGCTCATTGTTAAAAATTTAACATTCCAACTTTGAGATTTGAATGAAAATGTTTAAGATCTATGGTTGAAACAAGTATCATTTTAAGTTATTTGTGTTTGTATTTGTGGGTTCTGCAACGGAATATATCTTTAAGTTTAATTTATATTATTTTTTTACACCTGTGTGTTAAGAATATGTGAAGCCACGTTTTGATTTCAGTTTAAGGGTCTGTGAAACTGAGTTGGCAGTCATAGGGCCCTTTTTGCATATATACATCTATAATACGTTTATATATTTCTTGAATCGAAGAGTTTGGTTACCAACGGATTGTAATTTAGTGAAGTTAAAACACAAATAAATGGTAGATGAATATAAACTGTACTGTTTTTTAGCAACAGGGTATCAGAGGGAGACGCATAGTGACATAGAGACAAGGAGAGATGCAGTTTTGGTTAGTTGTAAAGTGGATAGAACAGAATGAATGCAGGAAAAATGTCTCCGCCTCTGTCTTGCTGGAAATTTTGCCAGATTGTTAAGGAGCTCATACACATTGCTCTAAAGTTGAAACAATAGTGAATTTAAAGTTAGGTTATGGACATCCCAATGAGGATATCAATTGCGGAATGTCTTCGAGTGAATCTTCAGAACTCCACGAGCAAAGAACCTTCTTTTCAACTGAACCAGCTTTACCCTGGATGTGGAAATAGTGGCACCTCCTCACTCGAGTATTCGGTCTGTAACTGTTGCAGTGATAAAAGGGTTAGGCTGATTTTGGGCCATTTAATTGTTGGCGCGTCTGTTGAAACCTGTTCAAGCTCCCTAATGCCGAATGCAAAATGGTGAATGATTGTTGTAAAGTATTTTTTAAAAAATCTTTTGTTTAAAAAATAACACAGCAAGGCCAGAACCCTGTGAATCTGTTTAAGTAAGTACCTGCCAAGGGTTACAAAAGATATCTAATGGCCTATCAATCCATGTTTCCTTCTGCAATCTGAATTGTCATGTGACAACATCAGCTAGGATCACAGCAAACTCTAATCCCAATAACTATTCACATGATTCCCACAACCCACGAATGAATTATAGGAAAAACGACCCTTAACTACATTCACTGGAGCCTGCTTGATCTCAAGGGAAGATCTGGGTGCTGCTGACATCAGATTGTCTATTTATGTACCTCGCCATGACCCCTCATGTCTGCCATCGCTGATAGCTGTGTCCCTCACCTGGGACAGCGAGTTCGGACCTGAAAAATGTTGCGATATAGGAACGGAATGTTATTTAATCACATTCACCTGCGAGCAGATCAGCCTCATCACTGATGGACAATCCGGACTCTGTCATCGTAACCCTTTTAATTGGAGGTGTGTGTGTGTGTCTGTCTGTATGTGTATGTGTGTGTGTGTGTGTGTTTGTATGTGTTGGGGTAGGCTGGGAGTGCGTTTTGCGGGTTCGAGAAGGAGGGTTAAGAATCTCACTGATCCTTTCCAACAGTGTGAAGAAGGGCTAGAGTGTCCTCTTCAATGTTGAGGAGAGATTTACAACACGTTGTGAGTTGAGTGGAAAATAATTATTGGTCAAAGCACAACAATGAGCATCTTCAATTCAACGCCAGCACAACAGTCCAGCTCTGCAATTGATTTATTAATAAGGTATTTGAGCGATGCATTTTGATGTCATTTCAAAAATTCACTAAAGGAAATCCGACTGAATTTTAACATGCGCTGGACAGAGCCTCCGTGTACTCATGGGATTGCAGTGGGTGCGCTGAATGAATTTACTTCAGAAAGCCATTCAAAATAACAAGCTTCACATGCCACGTGTAAATAATTTCTGAGACATATCATTCCAAGCTGATTCTTCCATCCACCCAGACAGACCCTTTTGTTAATAGGGTAACACCATGAAGTGTTTACTGAAAATAAATACGGGAATAAAATCGTGTAGCCATCTGTGATATTTGCCATCTGTGATCTGCAGCCAAATGTGATAGTTAGGAGATTTCCAATAGACGGCACTGGTCTAAAAGATCACAGTTGGAATAATGTCATTGTACAAATTTGATTTATTCCATTGAACTTCAGTTAAGAATTAAAACATCTTATCATTTATATTTGCTCAGACACTCAACACCATTGAGTAACTATGAGCCACAGGTGTGGCAGTTTAGCTGGCAGCCATTGCAGCTATTTAGAAAACTCTTTCATTTGTACAACTCAATGCAGAATGAAGCAAGTTTACCAAATTTGCCTCTGATGGCCTTAAACTCAATTGAATCCTTAGAGTGAAATGTTGTTTCCCTGTATTGGCCTCCAGGACCTTGTATTTTATCCTGTACTTTCTTTGAATTCTGTTGGCCTAACAGTACTTGAAGTGAAGATTTCCCCATTCTAAAAACTCATCATTTAATAAACGACTTCGAAGAGCGCCATTTACTCTTCAGCAAGATTTGAATATTGAATTAATAAAAATAAATAACTGAATGGGATTCCACATGCTGCAAGGAGCAATGGAATTTGGAAACAAGAGGACTAGGTCATTCGGCCCGTTGAGCCTGCTCCAACATTAAACAAGATAATGGCGGATCATCTACATCAACACCTTTTCACAGTACCATACACAAACCCTTGCATTCTTTAATAACAAGTAATTTATCGATTTATGTTTTAAACATGCTCAATGACTCAAATTTCACAGCCCAATTCCAGGGATTCACCATCCTATAAGTGAGGGTATTCCTCCGCACCCCAGTCCAAAATGTTCTACCTCATACTCTGAGGCTGAGCCCTTACTCTCGAACAACTAAACCGGGGTAAGAATGTTTACTTGTCTAACCGGCTGAGCAAGGTAAGAATTCTGTATGTTTCAATGAGATAATCTCTCACTCTTCTGCACTCTAGAGAACATAACTCAAACTCTCAAAATCTCCCCATAGGGGATCAACCTGGTGAACTGTCCTTGCAATCCCTCGATGACACGTATATACCTCCTTAGTTAAAGTGGCTAAAACTGTGCAAAATATCCTGCTGCTGTCTCACCAATGTTTAATGCAATTGCAGCAAGCCATAGTTACTTGTGCAATCAAATTCACTTTCAAGAAATGCTAAGACACCATTTAAATTTCTAATTGCTTCCTTCAACTCATAGTTTATTAGTGACTGATGAAGTCAAATATGCAGCTCAACTTCCACATCAACACTCACAATTTATTAACTACCCTGCGTTTCTGATTTTCTAACCAAAGTGGATAACTTCACACATTCTTCCCAATTTTACTCTGCCCCATGCTTCCACTGTTTTTTTTTAAATCAGGTACTAAGCCCTTTGCAATAGGATCTAACATTCTCCCTGATACTGATGTTAGGCTGACACATCCACAGAAATCTTTCACTCTCCATACTTTCTTTTAAATTGTGGTTACTTCTGCTCGTTTCCAACAGTTAGGGATACATAGCATCATGAGCCATACTTTTGAAATTTTTGAAAAATTGAAGAACATTGAATTATTTGGACACTTTCTAGGGAATGTACCTGTTTAATTTAGAGGTTATAATTTCAGTTTGGACTGTGAGATAACTGCCTGTTCCAATGAGTTACATGTCTTCAGCTAATCCCCCAGCGAGGCAACTTAGAGCTTACTTGAATTTACTTGGATTTTAATATCGGGATTAAAAAAATAACGTGTCCAGATGCTGCGAGCTCCTAGTCAATTTCTGGTAGACATATTACTGGGAGCAGCCCCTTGCTTTGAAATTGTGCTTTGTAACAGACCGCTCCCCCCACTGGAAATGTGAAATTCAAGGTGAACATTCCGGAAACCCCCAGAGGTTCATTCCCAGCCCTGTAACATCACCCTGCCCCCGTTGGAAATTTGGAATTCAATGTGAAAAATCAGGAAACTCCCAGTGTTCCATCCCCTCCAGTGAAAGACCCATCTCCGCGCTTGAAATGAGAAATTACATGGAATAATTCTGGAAATTCTAATGTTTCGGATGGTCTAATCATTGAACTAATTGAAGAATTTGAGTAAAGGGATATTTTAACATACTCCACAACTGTTCCCTGAACTTCGTCTGGGTCACAGCGTAAATCGCAGTGTTTGTGCAGCAACTCAGGAGCTGCAGCATGAAACCCAAATCCACAACAAAATAATGTAGATAGAGAGAATTGTGGCCAAGATCGTTCATCCGGGTCCATATAGAATAAACCATTAACGTTGCCCATAACAGTATGAAATTGGCTGAGATCACAAACAGTAAAATGATCGATTTCTTTCGACTCTCCATCTCTGGGTCTCTGGGATACTTCCCACTGTTTCGAGCTTGGAGTCGCCGGCGGCCACGGCTGGCCACTAAAATGTACCTGACGGTCAAAATATTGAGCAGAACAATCAGCACAAATGGGACACACGGTGTTAGAATGTGATGGGTGAACTCGATACTTCCCCAGAACGGTGAGAACAGAACTTCTTTTGTGTAACCACAAAACCAGGGGAGGTTTATTAGCCAATACTGACCTGTGAGCATAAAATACCAGGACATGTTCTTTGAACAGCTCAGCACAGTCACGGCGCCCAGAACCACAGCTGCCGTTTTTTCGCTGCAATATTTTCTTTTCCGCTTTGGGCAACAAATGGCCACAAATCGATCAAAGGTGAAAGCAACAGTAAACCAGACGGAACAGTCAGTGACTGCATAAAGCAGGACGGCATGGATATTACACACGGGGATTGATTTCAGGAAACCAAAATACTTATCAAACACAATTGGGATATGCCTCAAGGTCAGGTCCAGGATAATGATCAGTAGATCAGCCACTGCCATGGCCACCAGGTAACGGGTAACACAATCGGAGAGACCACAACTCTTGCGCTTGAGTATTATAATCGCCACTAGGTTCACTGCAAAGCAGGGAAATAAACAATGAGAATATACATCACACTGGTATCAAAGTTGCCAACAAGATCGAGGTATTATTGAGATGTCTTACAGCAACCTCTAATGTATTGAAATCAATGGCCCCGAAAGAAGGAAGAAGAAGGTCTGTGACACTGTGGAAGGGAGGATAGATTGAATAACAGAAGAACAGAGGTGTAGGAGCAGGGGAGACAGGCGTGGCGGGGGAGCCAGAATTTTGGGGAGAGAAACTCAGGAGTGACAAGGGAGCTGGTGTTGACAGGGAGGAATCAAAGGTGATGGTGGTGTAAATGACAGAGAAGAGGTGTGTGATAATTCCTCTTTGGTCCCAAGCTATCTGCACAACGGAAGATTATGTAATACTGAGACAGAGAGTTTCCACACACCGCTCATGTAATTTCAAGATTTGTCTCGTAACATGCTTCATTGTGAATAATAAAATCAAATGAAAGGGTACACATTCATATATTACAAAGTCGGAAATAATAAAAAAACAAAGAACACTTGACATTCAAATTCGCAAACAAGCGCATAAGAAAAATTATTTCCAGATATGTAACATGCAATTAGATTAATACGAGATTATAACATACACAGGTAGATTATTTCCATAGATTAAGCTGTTGGTTGAAAGCGTTGCAGGCACGAAGGGTTCTCTACTCGGTGCTTCAAGATAAATGGAGTTTGGGAAAATCTGCCTTTTATTACATAGTGTGGTTGAACCTCTGGTTTGAATAAATGCAATAACATGTAAAACGCATTAGCCCCTTTTATTGCCAGATTACCTAAAAACTGTTTCCCAAGGAATGTTATTTTGAAGTGTTTCTTTCATCAGCAATAGTCTCCCTGCCCTTTGACCATGGTGTCGGATTCCCAATGTCCCACACATTGACATCCCTGTTGCGAACAACCTCAGAATACGATGTTATCGGAACTGGAGTCTTTGGAAGCGCATCCAGGCAACCTGTCAAAGTCAAAGGCATGCAGGGTATACCTTACCTGCACTCTCCTCCTCCTCCTGTGGTGTTTCTCGGTTTCCTGGTGCCAAGCACTATATCCTCATGATGGTGATGATATGAATGGAGCAGCAGAACATTATTAATTTGACCACCTGCTCCAGCGTGTACCTGAGGGCTCAATCTGCACGGCTCCAGCATCCGAAGCATTGCTTCATCACACTCACGGCTTGATCCACGATGTTCAGGGCAGCTCCATTGTTCCCACTATTCAGGAGTTGTGTTTACTTGCTTGGTTCACGTCAGGGGGTATTGGGGGCGTGTT
The DNA here is from genome assembly GCF_964194155.1 of Cetorhinus maximus. Lineage (NCBI taxonomy): Eukaryota > Metazoa > Chordata > Chondrichthyes > Lamniformes > Cetorhinidae > Cetorhinus > Cetorhinus maximus. Next base: position 93,575 of record NW_027596863.1, read on the forward strand.
TTTTTGATCCATTTATCTGCGGGGCAGCCTTCATCTCCGAAGAGCCACATTATGGTTCTCTAAGCAGAGCTGAATGTGTTGGAAATCGCCGACTGCTTGAGAAGGAAGGTATCGTGTCTGCAGCCAGGATATAGGATATTCACCAGCATGACGCACTGTGCATTGCCGCACATCAGCTGCACCTCAATGGACTGAGAAACCTTTCATATAACGTAACACTCCACCTTCAAATGGAGACACGACAGAGCCACGTACAACACCGGAAATCCGGCTATCCTGTGAAACCATGGCACCACACTTTCTGCTTCTCCCTGTTGAGCGAGCAAACAGTGCAAACGCTTCTCCCAGCATTTATGTTCCCTCTCAACTATTGGATACTTTGTTAGACAAAATACTGCGGGAAAATGAACATGTCACCTGTTCCTGTTTGAAAATTTTCCATGATCCTCTGACCTGAACGGCCATTGAATGCACCTCCTCACCGTGATGTGAGGCCCGAGCTCCTATTGACAGAGGTGATACAGATATGCGGCCACCTATGCGTCCACCTCCTCGCTGCATCAGACTAACATCAGCCACTGCGCCTGTGTTAGTTGTTGATTTCTTAATGTTCCTGGAAAACCCGGGCTCCGTAGGGCAGCATACCCCTCCTCCTCCCCCATGTTTACAGATATTTCCCTCTATGTGGCATCTGCTACATTTGCTGGTCATTGTGCAGAACCAGATGCACAGCAACGGCAGCCCCCATGCTTCTCGCAGGCAAATCATTTTTCCTCCTTGAATGTACACAGCCCCTCACAACACAACCCAGGAACCATCCACAGAACCGCAATGAACTTTCCAATGAAATTAAACAGTTAAAACCGATCAACCTTACCCATTTAAATGACACACCAGAGGGTTCCTAATGATGTTAAACACATATTTAGCTGGGAATGGGTAACACAGGCTTTCAGTGGACAGATAAAAGCCGAGATTGAAAGGCATGTGTCAAACCTGCGGGAACCCCCTGTCAATCATGGAGCACCAGGTCCTGGCAATGGGATTAATTGGAGGAGTGAAGTTATTCATTGATATAATCACAGGATTAGGATTATTTAAATTGAGGAGCTTGCCGAACCAAGACCAGTGTTGGTCCGTGAGCACAGTGATGATGGCGAAATGGGATTTTGTCTACGTTACCTTACAGAAAGCCGAGCTTTGGACGGGCAGTGGTTCTTGAAGGTTTGTAAATGGATTTGTGGGGCCAGATTAACATTTGATTAGTCGAGTCTGGTTTTAACAAAGGCACAGCCGAGTGTTACTCTGCTGCTGGGCTGAGGCAGAGGCGATGGTGGTTGATGTAAAGGAGCTGGTAGGAGACACAATTTAGAATGGAGAGGATCTGGGCTCAGAAATCAGATCAGTATTAAATGGAGCACGGAGGTGGCTGACAGTTTGGTTCAGGTTTATACAATGGCGCCAGAGGGGGGTGGAGACTCTTGATAGGGAACACACTTTATGATGGTAACAGTTGAAAGTGGCTGCGGTGTTGCAGAAATGTAAAAGACAGCAACGGTAATGTAGTTAAATGTGGTTTAGGAAATGGATTGCTGAATGGAGCGTCTTACCTGGGACACCAACAATGGATAAGATGGGATAGTAACCCACCTGAATCACCGCAAGAACACCATGGATCCAATCAGCTAACGATAGCCAATCTTGAGAAAGATAGTAAAGTCCTGAGGATAAACTCCTTTCCATTGTTGTCACATCCCAATATATTGTCCTCAGATTCTGATCCATTGTTGTAACATTACAATCTATTGTCCTCAGAATCTGATCCATTGTTGTAACATTACAATCTATTGTTTTCAGATTCTGATCTCTGCTCTCGCTCTCTCAGGGCCGCTGATCCTTGTGACCGCTGGATGAGATTCTCCCGCTAACGCTACGGGATAACACATTGTAATGAGGCCCGTATTAATAGAAGAGAGGTATCCTCCAGTGACACAATTAGCATCCTTAGAGACTGACATTAATTACAGACTGAACAAATTGATTCAGTTTACTCCTTTCAATCCAAAAGTTATTATACCACTATAAGTTACAAAATTCACCTGGTCTGGATGGGGAGTATGCGGGTCGCTGAAAGAAGGAACAATGCGAATAGTGGTCGGACTGACAACTATATGTAAATCCAACTTAGGGTGGTATCTGAGGGTTGGGTGGTTGGAAGTGCTCCAAGCTGTTTATAATAGCAGAGAGGGAGAAACCCTGGAACTACAATTCAGAATGGAGCTTTCCTTGATGAGCTATATTAAAAACTGTTCATTTTTAAAGCGTGAAGGTTGCTCAGTCAAACAGATTCACCGGAGTCTGCTTTGCCTTTGTAAAATAAAAATAATTGACAATAATCATGACCATATTACACTGGACAACAAAAGTCTTGGGAAGGTTTCAACACAGAAACACCGAAAGAATTGTTTCAAACTCTCGCTATCCCTTCTATCCTAGCAATCCATTTACATGTCCAGGGCGGGCCCCAGCGAACAGGTACCAGGACATTTGGGCAAGGATAAAGCTGGTTCCTTGGTTAATAAGTTAATTTTCCAGTGGGCATCTCAACATTCACTAGAAAGCCTTTCATAATTGGTATCAGTCTTGAGAAATCCTGAAAACTCACTCTAAATGCAGCACTACTTTAAATTTAGAGCATTATCCATGAGTTCCGTAATAATCTGTCATCATGTCCAGTGAGAGAGAGACTCAGGCCTTCGCTTCCAGGCTTGACTCGGTGGTATTTTCATACCAACTCAACCGGCAAAGTGGTTGTCTTCTTGTCTCTATGTCTCTGTGCATCTCTCTGATCACCTGTTGCGAGTGGAAAGCGCAGATTTATTTGGGACTTCTTGGTATTGTTTTATGTTCACTTAAGGACCAGCCCCCTTGCTGGGCAACGTCTTCATTGCAATCGTCGTCAAACCTGATTAAAATGCAGGCATTCAAAAAGGGCCCCAGACTTGCTGGCCGATTTTCGCAAAACTCCAAACTGAAACCAGAGCCGTGCTTCACACTTCAAATACAAATGTAGCTTACTTAAAATTATTTCTAGTTCCTATAACTTCACCCGCAAAAGAAAAATAAATTAAAAGTTATTTTGAAGAGCATTTTTCATTTCCTGTTCCTATCTCCACTTATCGCTACATCTGTTGTACTTGAACATCGTTACTATAGCTTTAACAATGCACTTACACTAACTACACAAATATTATCCATAAGAATCATATCCTTTTCAAGTCCATGATCCTCACGATATTTTCCATCTGCCTTATTTGATCTTGATATAGCATCTGCTCTTATATTGTACGTCGCCACTACATGGCTGCGTTTTAATTTGTAAGGGAGCATTAAACCCCACCAAAATAGTCACAGATCATTGCTTTTTAAATTTTTATCAGAACGGATAAAGGAAACCAGCCGGTATAAAAAACAATTTCTGCAGAATTTTTGGATAACTACACATGCAAATGTTTTATAGCCAGCGCTAAAGTCAGAGTATCCTTTTCACACCGTAGTATTGCCTCTGGCAATAATTTATCTTCCAGCGAAGTAAGTGTCTGGCCGTTCGATCCCCATCTCGGTGCCTTGTGGTAAAACTGAGCCAACACTCATTAACAGCCAGTTGAAATGGCTTCTTCCTAAATTGGTGCCACTAAAACAGGTGCAGTGATCAGTACAGCTTTAAAGTTTCCAAAAGCACGTTGACAATCCTTTGTCTATTTAATTTCAATACTTTTCTTTAACATTTTTTTCAGGGGAACCACTGCAATGCTTATATTCAGAACAAACCTCCGATAAAATCCACTGATGTCGATAGCCCACACAATCTCTCGTTTAATCTTAAACACTCTCAATCCAAGTTGGATGCTGTTTTTGCTTATTTGGAGATCAATTTGCGTTCCCCACAGTGTGGCCCAAATAAGTCACTTTCCCTTTGGCAAATTCACTCCATGCAAATTTATTGACTAAATTGCCTCTTTGTAACCGATGAAACACTTCATTCAAGTGCTGCAAATGTTCCTGCCAATCATAGCTTAACACAACCAGATCCAAAATATTTACAGCAGAGTTAGATAATCCGTGAATATCCCTGTTGGTCAATCGTTGAAACGTGACTGCTGCTTTCTTCATTCCGAAAGTCATGACAGGACACTGAAAAAGACAATTCGGGGTTTGAAAATCTGATGTTTCTTTAGCCATGTCCGTCAATGCGACTTGCCAATATTCCTTCAATAAAGTCAATCTTTCTCATGAAATTTGCCTTTAGAATAATCACAATGGAGTTTTGGAACCGTGGAATCGGAAATCGATTCGCATATGTGACTGAATTAACTTTACCAACGATTATACTCAACCATTGTGTCCCAACTGGTTTATGTAACATTACAAGGAGTGTGCTCCGTGCGCTGTGACTCGTTTAAATGTTGTGATCCCCCATCATGAACCTGACCTCTTATTTCACTTGGTCTAAGTTCATCGCATTAAGTCTCTAAGAATGTTGCTTTATAGGTGACACGCCACGTACTTTACAGCATGCAAGGCAATAGACGTTTTTCCCCTGTCCTAATTAAACACATTTTTCGCATGAATATTTAACAACTTTCTTAAGACATCTCGAAAGTATTTTCTGGAAGATAGCATAATATGGCATGGGAAACAATCAAAGGTTATTGGAGTTAGATGGGGATATGGAAATGGAAATACGAGAAGAGAAGCCATTATCTTATTGAATGGCGGAGCAGGTTCAAGGGGCAGCATGTACAATTCCTCTTCCAGTTTCTTATATTCTTGTCTAACCTTGAAGTACCTCCCTATAGTCCAATCTAATTACAGGAGCGTCGTGTTTAGAGTGTCGTATTCCTGGTTTATTCCCGAAATGGTTTGATACTTTAAATTCCCTCCTTTCTCATTTCACTGCTGCAAACACATTCCTCTCCTGGTTACCTCACCTGCCATAATATGGCTTTACTATGTTGACGGGACACACTCAGTGTTTGCTTCGCCTTGCCTGGAGAGATCACTATATAATTCGCAGTATTGACTTTCCTTTTGATTTGGTAAGGATCAGTGAACATTGCATCTCATGGTTTACCAGAGAGAGCTCACAATGCTTAAACATTTCCTCCAGCAACAAGACTTCAAGTCTTTGCATTTTACGTGCTTTGCCTTGCATTGTTTGTTGACATATGTTTTGCCGTTTCTTTGGCCAACACACACACACCATGGTTAATTGTTCACAGAAATTTGACACAAAGGTGAAAAGTGTCGTCTCGGAACTTTGGTTCATGTTGTTTTATTTTATTAATTTAAGTGTTCCTCTCCCCTCCGCCCCATATATCACTTCAAAAGCATTTGGACACATTCTGGACATCCCTATTAGCAAACAGTACAAATAGAATGTATTAATCCCAATAATTACTTCCTTCATGACAATAGACTTTAATCTGGTCTTTAAAGTTTGCTGTCCCCATGCTGAAGTTCCTTGTGGATGGTGGGTAAAACGCTGAACACTGAAATTGTTTTCTTCTCTCCCAAACTATTAATTATTTCTTTGAATATATGTGAAATAAGTTTTGAGCATTAAACTGATTGTTCTTCCTGAGGCAATCCATACATTGTAAAGAATTGAATGGCCTTTCCCACTGTAATTTTCACCATGATCTTCCCGAAATGCACTGCCACTGGAAATCATGTTGAAACGACCATAATTGGTGAAAGATGCTGATTCCACTTTTGATTTAGGTAAGGACCAAACACAATATAATTAGAGACTGCTAAACGGTTCTCAGCAGCTTTTATAGGAATTGAAGGTGCCGATTTAATTGATGATAAGAATTTCACCATTACCTGACATGTATGGAATGTCTTGCAGAATTTAGCCACGGCATTACGGTCAATAAATTAACATTTTCGGTGATTTGGCCTGTGTTCTCGTAATAACCAAATGAATTGCCATTGGAAAACAGTGAGTAAAACAGTAAAATGAAATTATGACACCCAGATGGATACTTATGAACTACTGCCCATTGCCCATTGGCTGGTATTTGAGGTGTATCTATTTCCTCATTAGCACATTGCATTTTAAATAACAAAACTCAGGTGTTTTGTACTGATTCAGTCTCTGAGTGGGCTGTTTGAAAAGTTTTCTTACCTTAGAATCAGCTTGTTGAATTTTGATTAAAGAAGATTGTGGTGAATAAATCATCTCCATTATCTTTCCATTCCTGGCTCTACTTCATTTCTCAAAAATTAGTGGAGAAGAATTGAATTTCTGATCTATTTCCCTCCTTTATGGCTTCTTCGCTGCTTTTCTAAGTTACATTGATCCTAAGATCTAGTCACGATGCAGTCAAGAAACAACCCACGATGTTCCTCAAGTCAGGCCTCAGTTTCTTTCACTCCCAATTGCTGTTACAATTTTCTCAGTAAAGCCTGTTGTTTTGAAACAACCATGTAATTCCCCAAGATAAAATCAATACCATCCATAGGGATTTGATGCATTTCTCCAACTACACCCTTTCCACTCACTAAGTGGCCTCTTAATCCGAAACTATATAAATATAATGAAAACTGTTTATAACCTCTATGTATTAATCCAATTTGTACATTTCAACCCAACATCAGCCACTCTGGAAGCGGAAAAGTTTCATAAACCAATATCAGCGACAGACTTGCCCCAGTGTCTCTCAATAGATTTATAGATTTGCCTCCTTGATTAGGAGAATGAGGAATATCTCTTCTCTATTGACAACATCTTCAAAACTTTCCATAACTTGTTTAGTTACTTTGTTGGAAGTCCAAGGGAACACCCCACCCCTTTGAAATCACATCCAGGACATTTAATTTGCTAGGTTTATTTAACAGTAGTTAAGAAAATATTTTCTTCACCACCATGAGACATTTCCTCCTTCCTAACAGCTTATGAAGGATGGGTTTCAATTGTAACACTGGATTTTAGTACCCATTCTCTTTCATAATACAACCTTTTGTGTCCATTCGTTATGTTTTCCTACTACTGTTGTCATTTGCCCTTTTAATTCGCAGCAATTACTTTTATGTTGGAGTTTTTTTTACAAAGGAACCATACAATTTTTTTACATCAATGGTAGATTCTCCATTAATTTTTGCATTCTTCTGCTTGTCCTTTAAAACAGACAAGTTTTCAGTCAGTTGAGTCCCATATGGCCATTTCCCCACAGATAATTGTCTGTGTGAGATATCATAGGTATCAGCCAAAAAGGCAGATTCTCGTACCTTCGATGCAACAAAGGAACCTTGGTGTGTGTTTCCATAGATCTCTGAAGGCTGAGGGGCATGTTAGTGGGGTGGAGAAAAAGGCATATGTGGCACTTCCATTTAGCAATCGGAGCACAAATTACAAAAGTAGGGAGTTCCAGTTGGAGTTGTATAGAACCTTGGTGAGGCCACAGCTGGAGTACTGTGTGCAGTTCTGTTCGGAACATTAAAGGGAGGATGTGTTTGTTCTGGAGCGGGTGCAGAGGAGATTCACCAGGATGTTGCCTGGGATGAAACATTTATGTTATTAAGAGAGGTTGGATAGACTTGTGTTGTTTTCGTTGGACCAGAGAAGACTGAGGGGCGACCTGATCGTGTACAAGATTATAGGGGGGCATGGACAGAGTGGATAGGCAGCAGCTTTTATCTTTAGTTGAAGGGTCAGTCACAACGGGGCATATGTACATGGTGACCAGCAGGAGCTTAAGGGGGGATTTGAGGAAAACCTTTTTACCTACAGTTTGGTAACGGTCTGGAATGGACTGTCTGGGAGTGTGGTGGAGGGCTGTTGCCTCACCTCCTTTAAAAATTACCTTGATGAGCACTTGGCAGGTCATAACATTCAAGGGAATGGGCCACGTGCTGGTAATTGGGATTTGGTAGGTAGGTCAGCTGTTTATCACGTGTCGGTGCAGACTCGATGGGCCCAAGGGCCTCTTCTGCGCTGTGATTCTGTGTGATGCTTGATGCTCATGTATGTTTTAAACGTGACTTGAATATGATATCGGAATTGTTACATTGTCATCACCTTGTAAAAGGTTTTGTTTAATTTCGATCACATGAACGATTGATTCCAGATTTCTTCCTCAAATTCTACAAATGTCTCATTCCGATCGTTTCTCATTGTGCTGAAAATTGATTGAAAAGCTTTCGGGACAAGCTCAACATCATTGAACATTATCCTTTAAATACTCCACACTCTGCATCTGCAGCTAATCAAACCATTGTATACAGTCATAGCTGTACCTGACAGGACACATTGTGGCACTATAATGAAAGCATATTTTGTTCGCTTCCACTTTGTAGCTATCTTTTCAAATGAGGTACTCTTTGAATTCCATCTGCTGTAAATTCAGTCATCAAACAGTTTTTTTTAAAAATTGAAATCAAATTCCTCAGTGGATCAGGATCGTCCTCTGAACCCTTAATTTTCATTTCTCCCTTTAATCTAAGCTCTAATTTAGCTAGATCGGGCCCTGTGCATTATTTATTTGTTTCAAATTAATTATCTGTTTCCTTAACACTGTGTGCCCTTTCTCACTTCCCTCTCTGGGGCTCCAGTTCCAGCCTTCTCATTTTCCATTTCATTATATCATTCTTTTTTGGCCGTTTTCATTGTCATTTTATTTTCCAAATCAAGCGAATCTCATTTCCATCTCTTTGTTTCTTTGTTCCTCGAGTTCAACATCGGCTTTTCTCTATATCCTTCTATCGCAAACTGTTTCATTTCGTTTGATTTATCTCTTCCAATTTATTTCATTTGGAACGGATTTTTTGCCAACTCCAGCTATGATACGTACATTTGAGATTGTTCTCCATTTTAGTTCCAAATGCCGTGTACTTACATTTATCAGAGCATCCTTATCGAACCCTACATTTATATATACCTTCAATTTATCTGAAAACTCTCTCAGGTTACCCTTAGTAATGGATTTCACATAATCTACTAGTACATCGCCTACTTATAGAAAAGACGTAGCAACAGTGAAATCACTTTTTAAATTCAATCCCATATATTGTACTTCATAGCAAGCCTGTTCCTGTGCACAGACATTCCACTCCCTGTTCTCTTTAGGGATTAAAAGATTCTCTCTAAATTGAAGTTTCTTTAATCCCTCGACGAGCCCCCAATTTGTCGTGATCAGAGCTAATGTTATGATTGAACAAGAGAGATCACGGAATGGAAGCTACTTTGATGGACTATATTATTTTTTTAAAACATGTATGTAACTTACTGAAACAGATTCACGGGAGTCTGCTGCTCATTTTATTTAAGGAAATATAAAGCATTTTAAAAAACACGAAACATTGGCTATATTTCACTGGATTATAAAAAGTTTGGAAAGCCTTCAATACAGACACCAATAAAGAACTGACCCAAACTCACGTTGTCCCATTTATTACAGCAACCGGTACAGACCCATTACTACAGTAAGGAGGTGCCGTTCTTTCCACATCCAGGGTAAAGCTGGTTCAAGTGCTAAGAGTTTTCATTTTCCCTGAGCTTAAGGACATTCAATAGATGTCCTTCAACAATTTCTAGCTTCTCAGAGATATCCAGAAATCGCAGTCTAAATTCGTTAATATTCAAGTTTATGCGTTCATTTCCAACGTAAAACCTAAAAAAAACTTTTTTTTTAAACTGCTTCTCCCTACCTGCATGTGGGTCTTTCCTTCATTCCCTGCCTCTGGGCAACAGCAGGTTTTCTTTTGTATGTTTAAACTTCCCTAAATTACTAAGCCCTTTGGTGACTCATCTCTTCACTTCAAGAGTGTAAAATAAATTAAAATACGTGGATGCAAAGAGAGCAACATGTTTACGTTCTGCATTTCACATAACTCCAGGCTTCGTGATTGCAAACAAACAAACGAAAGAAATATAACGTAAATTAAACGTAACAATAAATCTTGTTCCTAACAACAGCAAACACAAATGCAATTAATTCAAACTATATTTAGTTCCTAACAGTGCCTCCATAACCAGTTTGTGAGCGTATATATGAGAACATAACCACTAGTTTACGGTTGTGTGTATTTGTGTGCATAACCACTTGCTTATTGTTTATGTGCATGTGTGTATTTAATTAGTTTTATTCATTCACGGGGTTTGTCTTCACTGGCTGGGCCAGCATTTATTGTCCATCCTTAGTTGTTCTTGAGAAAGTGGTGTTGAGTGCCTCCTTCACCAACTGCAGTCCATGCTGGGTAGGTGCACCCAAGGTGCTGTTTTAAGGGAGATCCAGGAATTGACACAGCGATAGTGCAGGAATGGCGATTTATTTCCAAATCAGGATTGTGAGTGACTTGGAGGGGGTCTTCCAGGCCGTGGTTTTCAAATGTGCCCTTGTCCGCCTAGATGGCTGTGGTCGTGTGTTTGGAAGACTCTGCCTAAGGAGTCTTGTTGAATTTCTAATTTTTGTTCATGCATAACCACTTTTTTTTATTATGTGTGCGTATTTGTTTACAAAACCATCTGTTGTGCGTGAATTTTTGAACATAACCAATAGTTTATTATTTGTTTGTTTGTGTGTGCCTAACCACTTTTTTATTACTTGTGTTTATTTGTTTACATAAACACTAGTTCATTGTTTGTATGTACGTGTGCACATAACCTCTTGTTTATTTATTGTGCGTATCTGTGCATAACCACTAGTTTATTGATTTTGTGTATGTGACCATAACCACTGGTGTATTATTTGCGAGTATGTGTTATCTAACCACTTGCATATTGTTCTATAGCTATTGCCGTGCAATTAACAAATACGGACAGCATAAAAGCAAGTATTTGTGTCGCTCCATGAGGGAGAGAAGAAACTGGCGGCTTTTCCTGCTTTCAGCCTGGCCGTTATCACTGGACCTTTGCAATGACAGCGGATTACATTACATGATTATCATTATCATGTTTCTGAGCCCTGGCTCCCTTCCTGTAGCAATTTTATATATGATTTCATGGAGACGTTGACCTTGATTTGCCACTTGCCACTTATCCACCGAAGACTGAATGCTGTCCTGTGTTTGCTGCGTTTGGACATGGATTGCTTCCTTATCTGAACAGTTCCGAATGGCACTTAAAATTGCTCAATCATTAGCAACACCCCCAATTCTGAACTTATGACGGAGAGAAGGTAATTTATGAAGCAACTTAAGATGTTTGTCATGGAGCACTACTCTGGAAAACTCCTGCAGGGATGACCTGGGACAGAGAAAGTTGCCCTCGAACATCTACAGACATCTTCGTTCGCACTAGGTACGACTGCAACGAAATCAGAGTACCCCCCAGAACGACATTGACTTCAGTTTCAATCGGGCTCTTTGATAATAGACTCCGTCAAAAGCCGCCTTGTTGTCCAGGATAGTCGCTCCCATCGCACCTCTGCGTTTCAGCTCTTTTTTACATTTAAACCAATCTTCTAATGACGCCAGGAGATGCGTGGCCCAACCGATCCCAAACTGAGCGTCAGTGAGCTGGTTATTGCTGAAAAACCGCGGCTGAATAAACAATATCAATAATACCTTCCATCAACATGCAGGTGATCAGAAATCGGCTGATGAGGCGACAATTGGCAGGATTGGATTTTTTCCATATTTGGGAAAAAAAGGAGAGACCTGGGAGAATTTCCAAATAGCTAAGTAGATGTCAGTGTTGTAGCTGCATTGGAGCAGCTTGACTGAGGCGCAGCGAGTACTCAAGCACAAGCCTTCAGAATGATTGTTCGAATCTTGTCAGGGCGCGTAGCTTTTGCTTATCCAATGCCTTCAGCGGTTTCTTGATGTTACATGGAGTGAAACGAATTTCCTGAAAGATGACATCTATGGTGTTGAAGGCCTCAGGAGGCGAGTGAGATGGATCATTAACTTGACACTTCTCGATGATGGTGTGGGCAAATTCTTCAGCCTTGTGTTTTGCACTGATGCGGTCGGCTCCCCGTCACTGATGCTGTGGATCTTTGCGGAGCCTCTTTCTCAATTTTGTTGTGATATATTTAATTTCCCATCACCAAAACAACATGATGTGGCTGATGTAGATATTATCCATTCATCGTGAGGTCACATAGCTCAGTCTGGGGCTTGCTGCTTCCACTGTCTGTCATGCATGTCATTGTGCGTTCTAGGTTCACAATTTTGGCACATAATTTTTAGGTTTGGTGGCTGCTGCTCCTGGCATGCCCATCTGCACTCGTCAATGACCTAGGATTTTCAGTTGTGTGGAGTGATGGGGGGTCATATGAGTGGCCATGAGGTTAAACATCATGCTTGACGCAACAGTGATGTTGTCATATGGCCTCAGTGCGTCATAGATGCTCAGTTTGAGTTGCTACATCTCTTCAAAATCAATCATAATCAGCACGATGTTTGCGCGGCACTGATTGATGAAGGGCATCCTTAATGTGAAGTCGTTGTTAAAACATCCGACAGCTGGTTGGTGAAGGATGTTTTTGGAGCCAATCATTCCTCACTGTTACATTTATTAAGATAATTAAATATCAGAACTTAATCGTTTTCCTCATTATCATCATAGTCAGCCCCTCGAAACGGGGATGACGTCTGCCAGTGTTAGTCTTCAGACCACTCAGAAAACCAATCCTGAAGCCACAGGTCATTGGCGAAAAACCAGCAGGATTTTCCCTGACAAAAGGTAGTTTCCTGAGTTTGGGATCAGAAATTCTCCCCTTCCATTTTGATCACTTCTCCACAGCAGCTTTGATGTGGTCACTGGGATGCAGCTTGTTGGATAAGGCTACAACACATTGCACAGTTATTGGCAAGTTCCTCCAAAGTGCCGATATCTCTTTGTCCCCCTTTAATTGAGGCTATTAGGGTGTCCTTGGAACCTTTCCTCTGTCTCCTTGAGATCAGGTGTCACGCTCATGTGGTTAAAAGTGGATCTTATTCAGGAGCCTTTCATTTGATATGTGCTTGTAGTGCCCAGGCCAGTGGAGCTGATTTCACATTATCCTGTGGAAGATTCTTGTGGAACTGATTTCAGGGACGATGCAGCATTTGGCTCACAAGTCTTCCCACTTGCAATCTAATATCCTGCGGAGATATCGCTGGTGGAAAATCTCCAGCAGCCGTAGGTGTTTTTATTAGCTGAACCAAGTCCCACTGATATATCTAAGTGTGGGGACATCAACAGCGCGGTTGACCTCGTTCAAAATCTCAGACTTGTTTTTACAAAAATCTGCGACGAATAGGTCCAACCTTCATACGTCCCCAATTCCAACATTATTTCACTTTAAAAGAAGGATGGTAATCAATCTCTTGCAACTATAGATGGATATCCCTCATGGCCACTGCAGAGAAGGTTTTCACATGAATCCTTCTGGAACGACCCGTACCCGTAAGTGAAAACATCCTTCCGGAAACCCAATGTGTTTACCGGCCACACAGAGGAACCACATACATGATCTTTGTCAATGGATAAACCGAACAATCCTGTCTCGAACTGATTAAACTACTCTGCAGCCTTTTTGTTCATCAGTCACAGGCATCTGACTCCATCAAAAGAGAAATCCGCTGATAAATCTTTCAACTACCTGGGTGATCAGAAAAGTGGCCCTTGATGTGCAACCACTGCTGCGATGCAGCGGAAGAGGCAGCTACTCGAGACCCAACAGCTCCCACAATCAGCAATGTGCTCATGACGAGATATTGTGTTTCAATGTGATGTTGATGGCGGGGTGAATATTGACCGTAAATCTAGGGAGAGTTCCCTTTCTCTTCACGAGGGCAGTGTCATGGTATTTTTACATCCGCCCGAACAGGCTGCTGAATCCTCGGTCATCACCAATCCGAAAATTCATCCTTGTCAGTATCAGACACACACTGAGGAAAAAGAGAGAGGAACATGAATCAAATCAATGAGTTTGTAATTCACTGAATTACACCAGACATGTGATCAGACAGAGCATCATTCTCCACTAAATAAATTGCCATTAATACTTGCCTTACCGTGTGTACGCTGTTCTGCTGTCGCATTTATCAGAGAATAAGGTACTTGTAGAGTATAGAAAATGTAAGAAAATACTAAAAAAGGAAATCAGGAAGGGAAAAAGAAGACATGAGGTTGCTTTGGCAGATAATGTGAAGTTAAACTCAAAGGGTTTCTGAAAGTATATTCAGAGTAAAAGGATAGTAAGGGACACAATTGGTCCCCTTGAAGATCAGACTGGTCGTCTATGTGTGGAGCCTCACCAGATGGGGGAGATCTTCAACAGTTTTTATGCATCAGTATTTACTCAGGAAACTGGCATAGTGTATAAAGAAGGAAGGGAGACAAGCATTAGTTTCATGGAACATATAGAGATTAATGAGGAGGAGGTGCTTGCTGCCTTACAACGAATAAAGGTAGATAAATCCCCCGGGCCTGATATGATATTCCCACGGACCTTGAGGGAGATTAGTGTAGAAATTGCAGGGGCCCTAGCAGAAATATTTAAAATGTCCTTAGATACGGGTAAGGTGGCGGAGGATTGGAGGGTGCTCATCTTGTTCAGTTGTTTAAAAAATGCTCCAAAAGTAAACCAGGTAATTACACGTCAGTGAGCCTGACGTCAGTAGATGGTAAATTATTGAAAGGTGTTCTGAGAGATCGGATATATAATTATATGGACAGCCAAGGGCTGATTAAGGATAGTCAGCTTGGCTTGGTGCGTGGTAGGTCGTGTTTAACGAACATGGTAGATTTTTTCGAGAAGGTTAACAAGAAAGTAGATGAAGGAAAGGCCGTGGATGTTGTATACATGGACTTTAGTAAGGTCTTTGACAAGGTCCCACATGGGAGGTTAGTTCAGAAGGTTCAGAAACTTGGTATACATGGAGAGGTTCTAAACTGGATTGGAAATTGGCTGTGTGGGAGAAGACAGAGAGTGGTAGTGGATGATTGCTTCTCAGACTGGAGGTCTGTGACTAGTGGTGTGCCTCTGAGATCTGTACTGGGACCATTGTTGTTTGTAGTCTATATCAATGATTTGGATGATAATGTGGTGATTTGGATCAACAAGTTTGCTTGTGACACTAAGATTGGAGGCGTTGTGGACAGCGAAGAAGGCTTTCAAAGCTTGCAGAGAGATCTGGACCAACTGGAAAAACGGGACAGAAAATGGCAGGTGGAATTTAAGGCAGAAAAGTGTGAGGTGTTACATTTTGAAAGGTCATACCAAGGTAGGACATACACAGTAAATAGTAGGGCACTGAGGAGTGTGGAGGAACAAAGAGATTTGGGAGTTCAGATACATAGTTCCTTGAAAGTGGCATCACAGGTAGACAAGGTTGTAAAGAAAGCTTTTGGCATACTGGCCTTCATAAATCAAAGTATTGAGTATAGGAGTTGGGATGTTATGATGAGGTTGTATAAGACATTGGTGAGGCCAACTTTGGAGTATTGTGTGCAGTTCTGGTCGCCTAACTACAGGAAGGATATCAGTAAGATTGAGAGAGTGCAGAGAAGATTTACTAAGATGTTGCCGGGTCTTAAGGAGTTGAGTTACAGGGAAAGATTAAACAGGTTAAGACTTTATTCCTTGGAGCGTAGAAGAATGAGGGGAGATTTGATAGAAGTTTACAAAATTGTGAGGGCTATAGACAGAGTAGATGCGGGTCGGCTCTTTCCACTTAGATTAGGAGAAATAAACACGAGACGACATGGCTTTAGGGTGAAAGGGGAAAGGTTTAGGGGGAATATTAGGGGGGACTTCTTCATTCTGAGAGTGGTGAGAGTGTGGAACGAGCTACCATCTGACGTGGTAAATGTGGGCTCACTCTTAAGTTTTAAGAATAAATTAGATAGATACATGGATGGGAGAGGTCTGGAGGTTTATGGACTAGGTGCAGGTCAATGGGACTAGCGACATAATATTTCGGCACAGACTGGAAGTGCCGAATGGCCTTTTTTCTGTGCTGTAGTGTTCCATGGTTCTATGGTTCTAACCTGTGGCCCACAAGCTACTGAACGTCAAAAGTGTGCATGAGACACGGGCTCGATGAA
The DNA here is from genome assembly GCF_964194155.1 of Cetorhinus maximus. Classification (NCBI taxonomy): domain Eukaryota; kingdom Metazoa; phylum Chordata; class Chondrichthyes; order Lamniformes; family Cetorhinidae; genus Cetorhinus; species Cetorhinus maximus. The sequence goes on from NW_027596863.1 coordinate 109,620, forward strand.
TTCTGTAATCACAGGTTGGGAGGTTCATTCAGCATGCATGGAATCCATTTGCTCCAGCGCCTCTGTGCTGTCTTTGAAGCAGCTATTCTATAATGTCCCTCCTGCCTGCTCTTTGTCCAGAGCTCTGAAAGTACCCCCCACACCCTCCGCTCCCACATCCACATTTCTCCAGTTCCCATTTGAAACTGTCCATTGAATCGGCTTCAAGCATTTCTTCAACCTGTACATTCCTCATTACAACCGCTGTCTATAAAAATGTTCTATTTCTATCCTCTCGGGTTCATACAAATTATTGAAAACCGTCCCACTGTACCCTGTTCCAGTGGAAACTGTTTCTCCTTACTCTCTCAAAATTCCACGTTAATTTGGAGACGTCTATTCAATTCCCCGTTACCTTTGCCGATCTAAGGAGAACGAGTACAATCTCTCCAGTCTACACATGAAACAGAAATACCCCATGACTGGCAGCAGTCAAGTAAATCTTCTCTGTAATCCTTTCAAGGCCTACACACCCTTTCTAACGTATAGTGACCCGAATGAGGCGCAATACCTCAATTGAGGACTAACCAGTGATGCATACAATTTTAAAAGGAGATCCTTAGTTTTGTACTATACCCCTGTGTTTATAAAGTCAAATACCCTCTGTGTGTTCTCTATTGCCGCAACGCATTTAAAAATGAGGATTCTTAATTTTATTTTGACTCTGCCAATCGCATTATTCACACTAACCTCAAAACATTATATGTATATATCCCTTTACACAGCCTTGCATACCCACCTTAGTATTTATATTATCCTCCTCATTGTTTATATTTCTGATCTCCTGTTACCTACAAACATAAAAAAATAATGTCCTCTATATGGACGGCTACATGTGAGACCCAACTTAAAAGCAGCATAGCAAAGAAGAGGAGGAGTTGGAAATGGCAACTTGCACCCCAGTTGCTACTACACGTTCTCTGGAACCCGTTGTGAGAGAATCTGCTGATCATGCTTAGGCCTGATTAGGCATCAGCTGGCCTGGAATTGTTCAGAACAAACCTTCCGAAAATCTTCATCTGCGATGAAATGATGAGAGGGATGTTGTTTATGAGCATCATAAAGTGCAGCGCTCATGATATTAACCCAAAAAGGGAACATTAGTGTGTCCTCCCCGCCTGTCTGAATAAACATCCTCCACAACTTTTCTCTGCTTTCTGTCTCTTCGCTAACATCATACCCACACTGTCACTGTCTCTTTTATCCATAGGTTTCAGGTTCCATAACAATTCTTTTAAATGACAAGACGATCACACTTCGTTCATATATATGTTATTAAGCTCACTTCACTGAGCAGCAGGCTCGTTAGTAAATAACTCCAGAAAATTTATCAGACATGATTTTTGATTAACATATTCGTGCTTCTGATCGTTTATAAACCGATTAGATTAGAGCATCGAGAAATTTCCTGGCGATAGGCATTGTTCACAGCCCTACGCTGGGACATCTACCCTCAAACTTTGTGACTGTGTCAGTTACTTGTTGGGGGAGGTGTCCTCTGCCCTGCCTGTCAACAGAGACATTGTATATACTGTGAGGGTCTTCGTGTGTGTGTTGTGTGTGTGTGCAAGTCCGTGTCTCTGTGTGTGTTCCTGCATGCGCCTATGTGTTTGTGTTTGAGTCTGTGTGCCTGTGTGTGGTACTGTGCGTGTGTGTGTGTGTGTGTTTATCTGTATCAACGTGAGTTTGTGCCAGTGTTCGTCTGTGTATGTGCATGTCTATGTGTGTGTCTCTGATTGTTTTCATCTGCATGTCTGTCTCTGCATGTGTTTGTGCAAGCGTCAATGTGTCTGTGTTTCAGGTTGTGTCCCTGTGTTTGTTACAGTGTTTGTGTGCATTTATGTGTAATGGTATTAATGCATGTCACGCTTTCTCTATGTGTGTGTATATGTGTGTGTGCGTGTGTGTGTGTATCTGTGTGTGTGTTTGTAAATGTATGTGTCCTTGCATATGCGTGTCAGTGCAAAACTATGAGAGTCATCAGCTTCCCTGTTTCCCGTCTGGGACAGTGGAAATACCTTACGAGAGTCAGGTTTTGTTTGTCAAAGGGAGTATCAGAGCGAAATGTCCACCCGACTTTTCCTTTTTACCCCTGGCTCCCAGTCACTCGCGACTTCCACTGCAGTCAAGTTGGAAATTGGAGGAGCGACTCGGGCTATGTTCATAAAGGAAATGTTCAAAAGACAGGGCTTAATACTTTGTAAACACCATCAAACAGCCGTGCTGATTGGATGATACATTTCGGCCTCCTCCTGAAGCCAACCAAAGCACATGTGCCACTCTTCAAACGTTTCACTTCAATCCACAGGATATTCAATATATGGTTGAATGCTTTGGATACCATCATGGAAGATGAGCTCTGAAATTATTTTGTCAGTTGTTTGTGAACGCTTTCACCAAGGCTAATTCAAGCAAATAGATGCACATAATTTATTTATCTGATGTTAATTAAACATTCAGCATTAGAGAGTTTGTGCTTTGCCCTCAGAGAGAGACAGTGTTCTGTTGGCGCATATTCAGGGACAGCTCATCCTTTCATCTTGCTACAGGCTGTCAGACAGGATGGCGGCTGGCAACAGGGCAGCTCCGTGTGAGAGGAAAAATATTAACAAACCGACAACACATAAAACTTAGAAATATTTAACCACCTGGGCAGCTGGAAAAGGGAGGGTGAGGGAAATAGAGAGAGAAAGAGGGAGAAAGAACGACAGGAAGCTGGGGAAGGTAATTGAGGACGCGGCAGACACAAATATTGACAGGTGGAAAGACAGCTTGATATAAAAAGAGAAGATATATTGTGAGCTTGACAGGGAAAGGAAGGAGATGAAGGGAGAGGCGGATGCAAAAGTAAAGTAAAGCACGATTTGCTTTTGTATAGCGCAATTAAATCGTGAGAATGCTCCAAACAGTTTCAATGCCAATATTCAAGTGCCGTCACGCATGTCACATAGAGGAGAAAGTTTGCCCTTGGCAAACTACCCCTCAGGAATATTAATTGGATAATTGCTTTGTGATTTTGGTCGAGGGAAATACTTTCCCCTGTGTCTTTCTTCATCCAATGGCTGCCGTTAAATGTTTTCAAGGCTGCGTGATCAGGTGATCAGCAGAACAACATTTAAGGCAATTGATGAAAAGTGCAAACTGACGTATATCGAAGCTGAGGAGAATGTCAATTTACACTGTGAGATGTTGTGATCTGGAAGGCTCTGACTGGCAGCATACTCAATAGGATGTTTCAGAATATGAGTTGCATAAATAATTGAAAGGAATTAATTTCAATTTCAATGTGGAGAAAGAATGGCAGAAGTGCTTAGAATTGGATCGCTGGTGTAAAGAGTTAGCATCTACTTAATTTCTGGATCGCCTCCTTCTGTTTATGCCGCTTACTATAATGGTAGAAAACACTTTAATCCCCAGTCGGGACTTTACTCAGATTGGCAATCTGTTTTTTTAATAAAATAAACCACCCTGTGATGCACATGTCATCTTTGATTCCAATAATTGAATTCAATTCAATAATCATTCACTGGTTGACTCTTTAACACGCTTAATGTGGAGCCTTTCCGCACAGTGCGAGTGTGATCATTAACTACATAATCGTTTATGAACTTATATAAAGAGCTTCTGCACTCCAGCCATCTCACTGTGTCTCTGAGGAGTTCAGCAGAAGATGAGGAAGGCGCTGTTCACGCTATGTGGAGTCCTGGTGTTGGCGCAGCCCACCACTTGCAGAAAGCCCCAGTACAATTTTGATCTCATAAGTGAGTATATCTCTCCGTAATCTATATTAAACCTATAATATATAAAATATCTTCATTATGAAACGTTATTAGGAGCAGGGGAGGACATTCAGCTCCTCAAGGTTATTTCAAAAAAAGAAGAAATATTTTCTGATGTTTATCTCAACTCCATGACCGCATCTTGATTCGAGAACCATTAATAATCTTTCCTCATATGAAACCTATCAAGTTGATTTTTGGCCTATTGAAAACTATTGAATTATGCTAATATTTGGATGAATCGACATTACACTCAGCTTTTTGACGTCCTCCAAAGATTCCTCCTTGGCCCTGTCCGATTTCCCATCTGTGTACTGCCACTGGCAACATCACCTATAATCACAACATCGGCTTCTACACACCCACCGAAGAGCCTAACTCGCCAGCTGGTCTCACAACCTCGCCGCTTCCTCGATATTATCACATTGCTGATCCAATATCCACCTAATGGAATATAGTTATGTAATGTATAGGATATTGTTTTCAAGCCCCACACCAAACTCCATTTCCTCGATACCAGCGCCGGCCCTGTTCCTGTAATCTCCCTGAGGTAGAGACACACTGATTTCACAACACTGTTGTCCTGTTTCAAACAAAGGTCTGTGTTATCGCGAAGAACACTTCAATCCACCTCAGCAACATCGCCCGACCACTTTCTGTCTCAGCTCCTCTCCTGCTGAAATTCTCACCGACACATTTGTAACGTTTATACATGATTATGCAAAATGCATTCCTGTCTGTTTCATCACATTCTAATCACCATAAATTGAAGCCATTCCTAAACTCCGCTGCATGTGGGACCTAATTCACTTCGGACTCCATTCAACAATCAAAACCTGAATTCACTCAAATATATTGGCTCCTTCTTACTCAATAATCAGATTTTAAAACTGTCTTCCTTCTTTTCAAATACCAGCCTGGCCCTTTGCGTCCTTGCCCTGTAAGCTCTTCTAGGCACACAATTACCAGGGTTCTCTGTACTCCAATTCTGGCCTCTTGAGCAGGCCTGATTAATTTCGCTCCGTCATCGGCTGCTGCGACTTCAGGTGCCGAGGGTCTGAACACTGGAATTATCTCCTAAGCCCTACCCTGCTATCTCTTCACCCTTAACCCTCTATCTGTGATCAAGTGTTTTGCTCACCTGTCCAGGTCACTCCTGAGGTGGGTAGATGAATGATGCTGTTTGATAGCGCTCCTGTGAAGCAGCGTGGGAGAGAATATTGGGTGAAAGGTTCTCTCAGTTCTTGCTGTTTTATAAAATAAGGAAGGATCTGTTTGATAGGTGGAGGGAAAAATATTGTCACTGATGGTCTGCGGTTAAAATGTACGAACCATCAACATAATAAAGTCAATAATAATTGCAATATATAATGCAGCAGAACCCTCTTCACTCAGGGAGCAGTGATAATGTGAAGCTCGCCAGCACAGGGATTAGTTGGGGTAAATAGTGTAGATACATTTAAGATGAAACTGGATAGGCGTGTAAGAGGGAAAGAAATTCTATGCAATGCCACAAATCACCACATGAGGGTAGCACCGAGAGACACGGCTTGCTAAAGTTCTGATGCTGCCGTTCTGTTCTCCCACGCAGTACATTCAGAGTAATGATGTATTCATTGCTGCGTTTCAGGTCAGCTGTCGGGTTGCAGAAAATTCGGTGGGCAATGCCAAACATTGCCGTGCATGCCAGGTCAGCCGGAGATATTGAGGTTTTGTCTCTGGGGCTATCGCTGCTGCAAGAAAGTTAATGAAAAATACGGACCAAGGAAGTGCACACGTCCGACGCTGAGACAGGAGACAATATTTAATCAGGGTTCATTTGATTGTGGAGGTCCCGCGATCCCTGACCCACTGCTGCCTTAAAATGTGAATAAAACTCGCTGCATTTATTCACCACCTTTATTCCGGGTCTCATTTCTCACTGGGATCAGCTGATGTTCAGATGGAAATGGGTTTGGGAGGGGGTGCGAGGGGTTGTCGTGTTGGGGGCGGTCAGAGAATGCGAGGGACACCTTCTCATCTTGTAACTCCTTCATAGCCTCACACATAGAATAACTCCTTTCTGCCAATTCCACAACGTTACAGGCCCCTCCATCAACTTGCCTGCTAATGCTGGTTCGACTGGCGGGGCCGATGTGATCGAACATTGGCGCACAGTCGGATCGAGTGGACAGGAGAGTCCTTAACATTTACTGCAGACACCAGCGTGCGTTATGGCAGCATGTCAAACACGAGCAGCGGAACGCCATGCCTGTTACCCCACACTGCCCTTCTAATGTGGAGTGGCACTGTAGTTAGGAAGAGGGTAGAATGCTAGCTGTGTGAGATGTTAAAGAGACACAGGATCCATCATCACAGGAAGTGGTGCAGTCTCATGATTTTGCATTAAATGTTCTATTTCATAGCAAGCAGAAGCTACTGTAAGATTGGTCTCAATTAATAGCCAATGTTTTTCATTCCTCAGCGGAAATTTTAAATATTCTGTTAGTAATACCAAAACCAAGTATATTATACGGTGACAGCGAAGGAAGGACAAACACAGGAACTATTGGCAATAGCAGAAAACTTAGAGCAGGCTAGATGTCTGAACCAGACAGACGCATGGCTGAATTGACGATGGCGATTTAGCAGATGTAGCAATACGTGGAGTCCCGCTGCAAAAGAGAGAAGTGGGCAGTTCAGTGTGATATTATACACTATGGGTGTCTGTCCAGACCATTTTGTATACTGGAAAACGGAGCCAGGAATAGCCAACTTTGTAATATGAAGTAATAAAAACACCTAATGTCTACTTCTGCCTTTGAAATATTACCATTGTCCTGTCAGTTAGATTTAAAAAACACACTAAGCATAATGGGAAAGGAATGGCTACACTTATCCACGGTCTGTATTGATTTGCAGAGAACTCTGTATATGGCAGCTTAATGATGACCAAAGCAGGAACAGATGAGCGTCGGAGTCGAGCATGAAGCGTTACCTCACCAAATGCCATATGTGAATGATTTAACCTGAACACAGGCATTCAGCACAGCAGCCAATCTCAGTTAAAGATACAAAATCAATCCGTGATTCGAGCTCTCAGGGAGAAATATATCAGCTGAAAGAAACACAGAGTCAGTGGAATATGCTAAATTTAAAAACAGAGAGATTGGCCTGAAAGAAAAGAATGGCTGGCAGGAAGAGTAGCCAACAAATACCCAGATTACTGTTATCAGTGTGGTGGGACGGAAGGGAGAAAGAGAGGTGAGGAAACACTCCCGCCAAAGAGGTTGGATGACATTTTGACAAAGGGAGGGTTGACTTTCAGGTTGTATGTCACAGTCAGGTGTTTGGACGGAATAAATGAAAATAATAAAATAAAACATTCAAAAGTGAAAGTCAGATCCCGAGACGCTGCATTACTTCCTGTGATAACACATGCTTTCTCTCATTAGGCAGGGATCTGCTGGGTCAAATTCAGGGGCAGTTCATTCCTCACACTTTGCTGTTGTGACGGAAATGATGGGAACTAGTGACAGGGCAGTTCTGCATCAAAGGCAGATAATTAAAACATGGATAAGGACTGTTTTTGAAAATTAATTAATTCATTGAATGTGGCATCCGTGGCGAGGCCAGCACTTATTTTCCATCGTAGACACTACAGCTCCAGTGTGTTGGTGGTGGAGGGAGTGTACGTTTGTGTATCGCATGCTAATAAAGAAGGTGATTTGTTTTTGGATGATATCAAGCTTCTTGAATGTTTTGGGCGCTGCATTCATCCAAACGAATGTTAAGTATTGCATCACACTCCTGCCGTGGATGTAGGAGACATAGGCCAGGCCTGTCGAGACAGGAGGCAAATTACTCACCGCAGGATTCGCTGATCCGGATCGGATCTTTTAACCATGTTACTGATCTGGCTATTCTCGTTCAGTATCTCGTCAATGGATTTCCCCAGGAAGTTGACAAGTGATTTAACGATGCTCAAGTAATTGAATGTCAAGCGAAGATGTTTAAATTCTCTATTTTTGGGGATGGTCATTGCCTGGCACTTGTTTGGCGCGAATGTTGCTTGTCATTTGTCAGCCCAAGCCTGGGTATTATGCAGGTCTTGCTGCATTTGTTGATGGACTGCTTCAGTCTCTGAGGAGTCGCGAACGGCACTGAAAATTGTTAAATCTTCATCACACATCCTCACTTCTGACATCATGATGGAGTGAAGGTCATTGATAAAGGAGTTGAAAATGGTTTCCTCCCAAGTCCCATTGACTCCAGTTTTGTCAGCGCTCCCTCATACCGTATTCAGTCAAAAGCAGCCTTGCTTTTAAGTGCCGTGACTCCCACCTCAATTCTGGACGTTAGCTTTTTTTTTCCGTTTTGGATCCAGGGCTGTTACGAAGTAAGAGGCTGTGTGTCCCTGCTGGAACACAAACTGAGCGTCAGTGGGCAGGTTAATGTGAAACAAGTGGCGCAGGATAGCACAGTAAATAACCCTTCCATTAATTTACTGATAATAGATAGCTGACTAATGGGGCGGTGATTGGGCGGGTTAGATTTGTCTCGCTTTATGTGGACAGGATATAGATGGGCAATATTACAAAAGCCCGGGTAGGGACTACCTTTGTGTATCTACCGGAATAGCTTGGCTAGGGGCACGGCAAAAATATTTAAATGAATGGGCAAATGTATGTGACAGGTTAGGAGAGACAGGGAGATATAGCATGATAAGAGGATGGAGGAGTAGAGGAATTTTGGGGTTGGAGCATATGGTGAAACAGAGGGACAGAACAATGTAGAGCAATGTAAAACCATCAACATCTAGAGGAGAGGAAGAATGAGAAAAGGAGGGACGGAGCAAGGGACTGTTTTTTTTTTATACTGTGATTGGAAAAGTCATTTAAGTAAATGTGTGTATTGTTCTACAACCTTTCACAGCATGAGAAATTCCAATGGGCTTTACAGTCAATGACGTAGTGCAGAATTGTTGGGCATTGCTCTCTCTCCCTATTTATCTATCCCACCGTGAATAACTATCTTTCCTATTATTCACTGTGGTACTGTGATTCTGTGTGATGCTTGACGCTCATGTACGTTTTATAGGTGACTTGAATATGATATCGGAATTCTTCCATGTTAATGATTTTCATCACCTTGTAAAATGTTTTCTCTAATTTCAATCACGTAAACGATTGATTGCAGATTTCTCTCTCAAATTCTGCAAATGTCTCATTCAGTTCATTTCTTATTGTGCTGAAAATTGACTGAACAGCTTTCGGGACACGCTGAACCTCATTGATTATTATCCTTTAAATACTCAATAGTCTGCAGTTGCAGTTAATCAAACCATTGTATACAATCATATCTGTACCTGACAGGAAACATTGTAGCCCGAGAGTCCAAGCATATTTTGTTCGCTACCACATTGTAGCTATCTTTTCAAATGAAGTAAAACATCTTTGAATTCGATCTTCTGTCAATTCAGGCATTAAACGAGTATTTTTTTTATTGAAATCCAATTCCTCGGTGGATCAGGATCGTCCTCTGAACCGTTAACTTTCCTTTCTCCCTTTACTCTAAGCCATAATTTAGCCAGATCAGGTCCACCGCATTATTTGTTTCTTTTAAATTATTTATCTGTTTCCTTAACACTTTCTGCCCTTGCTAACTTCCCTCTCTGGGGCTCCAGCTCCAGCCTTCTCATTTTCCATTTCATTATATCTTTCTTTTATTTTCGTTTTCATTGTCATTTTTTCCAATTCAAGCGTGTCTCATTTCCATCTCTTTGGCTCTTCTTTCCTCCAGTTCAAGATCTGCTTTTCTCTACCTCCTTCTATGGCAAACTGTTTCATTTGGTTTCATTTTTTTCTTCCAACTTGCTTCTTTTGGAACTGAATTTTGCTAACTCCAGCTATGATACGTAAATTTGAGATTGTTCTCTTTTTTAGTTCCAAATGCTGTTTAATTAATTTAATCATATCATCCGTATGGAACGCTACATTTAGATCTACCTGCAATTTACCTGAAAACTCTCCCAGGTTATCCTTAGTCAAGGATTTCAAATAATTTACTGATACGTCGCCTACTTATAGAAAAGACATAGCAACAGTCAAATCCATTTTTATATTCAATCCCATATATTTAACACCATAGCAAGCCTGTCCCTGTGCACAGACATTCCACTCCCTCTCTTCTTTAAGGATTAAAAGATTCTCTCTAAATTCAAGTGTTTTTAATCCATGGACGAGCCCCCAATTTGTCGTGATCCCAGCTAATGCTATGATTGAACACGAGAGATCACGGAATGGAAGTTGCTTTGATTGAATATATTCTTTTGTAAACCATGGATGCAACATACTGCAACAGATTCACGGGAGTCTGATGTTTATTTTATTAATCGAAATATAAAGCATTTAAAAAAACACCAAACATTGGCTATATTTCACTGGATTACAAAAGGTTTGGAAAGCCTTCAATACAGACACCAAGAAATAACTGGGCCAAACTCACGTTGTCTCGTTTATTACAGCAACCAGTACAGACCCATTACTACAGTGAGGAGGTGCCACTATTTCCACATCCCGGGTTAAACTGGTTCAGTTGCAAAGAGTTTTCATTTTCAGTGAACTTATGGACATTCAATAGATATCCTTCTACAATTTTTACCTCCTCTGAGATATCCAGAAAACTCACTCTAAATTAGTTAATACTTTAAGTATATGTATTCATTTCCAAATTAAAACCTAAAAAACCCTGTTTTTTCATGCTGCTTCTCCCTACCTCCATGTGGGTCTTTCTTTGATTCACTGCCTCTGGGCAACAGCAAGATTTCTTTTGTATGTTTTAACTTCCCTAAATTACTAACCCCTTGGGTGACCCATCTCTTCACTTCAAGAGTGTAAAATAAATTAAAATACGTGCATGCAAAGAGAGCAGCATGTTTGCGTTCTCCATTTCACATAACTCCAGGCTTCGTGATTTCCAACAAACAAAAGAAATAGAACGTAAATTAAACTAACAATAAATCTTGTTCCTAACACCAACAAACAAAATTGCAATTAATTTAAACTATATTTAGTTCCTAACAGTGCCTCCATAACCAGTTTGTGTGTGCACGTATGTTCACATAACCACTAGATTACGGTTGTGTGTATTTTTGTGCATAACCAATTGCTTATTGTTTACGTGCATGTGTGCATTTAATTATTTTTATTAATTCACGGGGTATCGGCTTCACTGGCTGGGGCATCATTTATTGTCTATCTTTAGCTGTTCTTGAGAAAGTGGTGGTGAGCTGCCTCCTTAAACAACTGCAGTTCATGTTGGGTAGGTGCATCCGCAGTGCTGTTAGGAAGGGAGATCCTGGAATTGGACCCAGCGACAGTGAAGGGACGGCGATATATTTCCAAGTCAGGATGGTGAGTGACTAAGAGGGGAGCTTCCACGCCGTGGTGTTCCAATGTGCCTTTGGCTGTGGTGGTGGGTGTTGAACTAAGTAGTTGCCTAAGTAGTCTTGGTGAATTTCTAATTTTCGTTTATGTATAACCAAATGATTATTATGTGTGTGTATTTGTCTACAAAACCGTCTGTTTGTTACGTGAGTGAATTTGCGAACACAACTAGTAGTTTATTATGTGTATGAATGTGTACCTAAAAACATTTTTATTACTTGTGTGTATCTGTTTACATAACCACTACTTTATTGTTTGTATGTACGTGTGCACATAACCTCTTGTTTATTTATTGCGTGTACCTGTGTGCATAACCACTAGTTTATTGCCTTTATGTATGTGACCATAACAACTATTTTATTGCTTTTGTGTATGTGAGCATAACCACTGGTTTATTGTTTGTGTGTGTGTGTGTGTTATCTAACAACTTGCTTGTAGTTCTATAGCTATTGCCGTGTAATTAAGAAATATGAACAGCATAAAAACAAGTATTTGTGTCGCTCCATGAGGGAGAGAAGTAACTGTCGGCTTTTCCTGCGTTCAGCCTGGCCGTTATCACTGGACCATTGCAATGACGGCGGATGACATTACATGATTATTACTATCATGTTGCTGAGTCCTGGCTCCCTGACTGCGGCAATTTTATGTATGATTTCATGCAGATGTTGACCTTGATTTGTCACTTGTCACTTATGAGCCCAAGACTGAATGCTGTCCTGGTTCTGTTGCATTTGGACATGGATGGCTTCCTTATCTGAGCAGCTCCGAATGGCACTGGAAATTGTGCAATCATCAGCAATAACCTCAATTCTGATCTTATAGCGGAGAGAAGGTAATTGATGAAGCAACTGAAGATGTTTGGCATGGAGTACTACTCTGGAGAACTCGTGCAGGGATGTCCTGGGACAGAGAACATTAAACTCGAACATCTACAGATGTCTTCGTTTGCACTAGGTATGACTGCAATGAACTGAGAGGACCCCCGGAACGACATTGACTTCAGTTTTGATCGGGCTCTTTCATAATAGACTCCGTCAAAAGCCGCCTTGTTGTCCAGGATAGTCACTGCCAACTCACCTCTGCATTTGAGATCTTTTTTACATTTTGAAACAACCTTCTATGAAGCCAGGAGATGGGTGGACAAACCGATCCAAAACTGCGCGTCAGTGAGCAGGTTATTTCTAATCAAGTGCAGCTGAACAGCACTATCTATGACACCTTCCTTCAACATCCAGATGATCACAAGTCGATGATGGGGTTATAATTGGTAGGATTGGAATTTTTCTCTATTTGAGAAGAAAAAGAGAGACCTGGGAACATTTCCAAAGAGCCAAGTATATGTCAGTGTTGTACCTGAATTGGAACAGCTTGACTGAGGGCACAGCGACTTCTCGAGCACAAGCCTTCAGTACGATTATCAGAGACTTGTCGGGGTTCACAGCTTTTGCTTATCCAACGCCTTCAGCCGTTTCTTAATGTCACGTGTAGTGAAACGAACTTCCTGAAGGATGGCACGTGTGGCGTTGAAGGCCTCAGGAGACGAGTGAGATGAATCATTAACTCGACACTTCTGGATGAAGGTGTCGGCAAATTTTCAGTCTTGTGTTTTGCACTGATGTGGTGTGCTCCCCCATCACTGATACTGTGGATATTTGCGGAGCATCCTTCTCAACTTTGTTTTGCTGCTTTTAATTTCCCATCCCCAACACAACAGGATGTGGCTGAATTAGTTATGATTAATTGATCGTGAGGCCACTTAGCTCAGTCTGGGGCTTGCTGCTTTCCCTGTTTGTCATGTAAGTCACTGTGTCTTCTAGCTTCACAAGGCTGGCACATCATTTTCAGGTGTAGTGGCTGCTGCTCCTCACATACCCACCAGCACTCGTCAATGAACTAGGATTTACAGTACTTTGGAAGGGTGGGCGGGTCATATGAGTGGTCATGAGGTTAAAGTTTGTGTTTGTTGCAATAGTGATGTTGCCACTGGGCTTCAGGGCGTCATGGATGTTCAGTTTGATTTGCTTGACATCTTCAAAATCAATCATAATCTGCACGATGTTTGTGCCACACTCCATCATGAAGGGCATCCTTAATGGGAAGTCATTGTGAAGACATCCGGCAGCTGGTTGGCGAAGGATGATTTTGGAGTCAATCATTCCTCAATGTTACATTTATTAAGAGATTTAAATATCAAAACTTAATCGTTGTCCTCATTATCATCAGCCTCATTCCCTCGAAACGAGGATGACTTCAGCCAGTGTGCGTCTTCAGATCACTCAGCAGACCAATGCTGAAGGCACAGGTCATTGGTCAAAACCGGCAGGATTTTCCCTGAGGAAGGTTGTTTGCTGAGTTTCGGTTTCTTTTTTCCCCTTCCGTTTTGATCACTTCTCTACAGTAGAGTTGATGTGGTCACTGGGGTGCAGCTTGTTGGGTGAGGCTACAACACATGGCACAGTTATTGGCAAGTTCCTCCCAAGTACCGAGATCTCTTTATGCCCGTTTAATTGAGGCTGTTAGTGTGTCCTTGAAACATTTCCTCTGTCTCCTTGAGATCGGGTGTCACGCTCAAGTAGTTAAAAGTGGATCTGCTTCAGGAGCCTTTCATTTGACATGTGAGTGTAGTGTCCAGACAAGTGGATCTCGTTTCACATGATCCTGGTGAAGATTCTTGTGGGACTGGTTTCAGGGAGATACAGGAGTTGGTTCACCAGTCTTCCCACTTGCAATATAATATTCTGCGGAGATACCGCTGGTGGAAATTCTCCAGCAGCCGGTGGTGTCTTTGTTCGGTGAACCAAGTGCCGCTGATATATCTAAGTGTGGGGGCATCAACAGCGCGGTTGGCCTCGCTCAAAATCTCAGACTTGTTTTTATAAAAACCTGGGATGAATAGGCCTTACCTCCATGCGTCTGCAATTCCAACATTATTGCACTTTAAAATAAGGAATAATATTCAAACTCTTGCTACTATAGATGTATATCCCTCATGGCTACTGCGGAGAAGGTTTGCTCATGAATCCTACTGGAACGACTCATTCCCGTCTGCGAAAACAAGCTTCCAAAAATCCAATTGTTTACTGGCCACGCAGAAAAAAAAAACACATGCATGATATTTGTCACTGGATAAAGCAAACAATGCTTTCTGGAGCTGATTAAACTGCTCTGCAGCCTTTTTGTTCAACAGTCAAAGGCATTTGACTCCATCAAACGTGAAATACGCTGATAAATCTTTCAAAGACCGGGGTGATCAGAAAAGTGGCCCTTGCTGTGTAGCCACTGCTGCGATGCAGCGGAAGAAGCCGCTAATTTAGACCCAACAGCTCCCACAAACAGCAATGTGCTCATGACCAGATATTGTGTTTCATTGTGATGTTGGTGGCGGGGCCAATATTGACCGTGACACTAGGGAGAGTTCCCTTGCTTTTCAGCGAGGTATTGTCATGGTATTTTTACATCAGCCCAAACAGGCAGCTGAAGCCTCGGTTACCAACAATCCAAAAATTCATCCTTGTCAGTGCCAGACACACCCTGAGAAGAAAGAGACAGAAACATGAATCAAATCAATGAGTTTCTAATTCACTGAATAACACCAGGCCTGTGAACAGAGACAGCTTCATTCTCCACTAAAGATATTGCCAACAATACTTGCCTCACCATCTGTTTGCCGTTCTGCTGTCACATTTCTCAGAGAAAAAGTGAGGAGCAACATTTGGCCCACGAGCTGCTGAAAGTCAGGAATGTAGCACGAGTCAGGGGCTCGATGTATTCCGTAATCAGAGACTGGGAGGTTCATTCAGCCTGCATGGGACCCATTTGCTCCGGCGCCTCTGTGCTGTGTTTAAAGCAGCTGTTCTATAATGTCCCTCCTGCCTGCACTTTGTCCAGAGCTCTGAAATTACCCCCACACCCTCCGCCCCCACGTCCGAATTTCTACAGTTCCCTTTTGAAACTATCAATTGAATCTGATTCAAGCCTCTCTTCAATCTGTGCATTCCTCATTACAACCACTCTCTATAAAAATGTTTTATTTCTATCCTCTCGGGTTAACACAAATTATTGAAAACACTGTCACTATTCCTTGTTCTAGTGGAAACTGTTTCTCCTGACTCTCTCAACATTCCACGTTACTCTGGAGAGGTCTATTCAATTCCGCATTACCTGCAGATCTAAGGAGAACAATTCCAACCTCTCCAGTGTCCACAATGAAACAGAACCTCCCCACCCCTGGAACAAGTCATGTAAACCTTCTCTGTACTCTCGCCAAGGCCTACACACCCTTTGTGATGTGCAGTGACTCGGATGAGGCGCAATACCTCAACTGAGGGCTAACCAGTGATGCATACAATTTTAACAGAAGTTCCTTGCTTTTGTATTATACACCTGTGTGTATAAAGTCAGATACCATCTATGCGTTGTTAACAATCTGATCGATGTGTCCTTCTTTTGATGAAGATCAGGATACATGTATCCACCCAGTTTGCGCAACGCATTTAAAGTTGTGAATTTTTAATGTTAATTTGAATCTCCCAATGGTATTCTTCACTTTAACATCAATTACATTATATCTGCACCGTGTATTTCCCTTTCACCCGTCTATGCATATCCTCCTTAATATTTCTACTGTCCTCCTCAATGTTTATATTTCTGATTTCCTGTTACCTACAAACGTAAAACTTATGTCCTCTACATGGAAGGCCACACATGTGACCCAGCGAAACGACAGCATAGCACAGAAGGGGAGGAGACAGAAATTGCAAAATGCCCCCCAGTTGCGACTACACGTTCTCTAGAACCCGTTGTGGGAGAATCTGCTGATCATGCTCAGGCCTGATGAGGCACCAGCCGGCCTGGAATCGTTCAGAAAACTCCTTCCGAAACTCTTCATCTGCGATGAAGTGAAGAGAGGAATGTAGATTGTGTGCATCATTAAGTGCAGTGGCCATGATTTGAACAAAAAGGGAACATGAGTGTGTACACCCGTCAGTCTGAATAACCATCCTCCGCACCTTCTCTCTCCTTTCCGTCTCTTCACTCACTTCATACCCACAATGTCACTGTTTCTTTAATCCATAGGTTTCAGTTTCCATAACAATTCCTTTAAATGACAAGTCGATCATACTTCGTTCATTTATGTTACATCAAGCTCACTTCACTGAACAGCGGGCTTGTTAGTATAAACTGCAGAAAAATTATCAGACATGATGTTTCATTAAAATACCCGTGCTTCTGATCATTTATAAAACCATTAGATTAGAACCTCGAGAAATTTCCAGACCATAGGCATTGTTCACAGACCTACGTTGGGACCCAATCATGCAATATCTTCCCTCAGACGGTGTGAGTGGGCCAGCAACGTGTTGGGGGAGATGTCTTCTCTCTGCCCTGCCTGTCAACAGATACATTGTATATACTGTGAGGGTCTGTGTGTGTGTGTGGTGTGTGTGTATGTTTGTGTCTGTGTGTGCCTGAGGGAGAGAAGGAGAGAGAGGGGGAAAAAGAGAGAATGTGTGTGACTGAGTTTGTGTGAGCTTGTGAGGATTTGCGAGTGAGTGAATATGTAAATCAGCATGTGAGCGGCATGTGTGTTGTGTGCACACTTATGTATTTCAGTGTCCACATGATTTTGTTCGTGTGAATATGCCTCTGTGTGTGTTTGTTTGAGAGAGAGAGAGAGAGAGAGAGATCGACAGATTGTGTGAGCGAGATAAAATGTGTTAGTGTGTGTTCGTGCGTGAGTGTGTTTGTGACTGCTTTTCTGTGCACATTCCTGTGCATGCCCTGTTTGTGTGTGAGTGTGAAAGGGTGACATCCTTTGGGCATGCTTGTGCTTGAGTCTTTTTGTGAATGTGTCTGTGCTTTTTATCTCTGTGTATGTGGGCGAGTAATTGCGAGTCTCTTTTTGTGTGTAGTTTGTGAGTGTGCAAGTCCATGTCTGTGTGTGTGAGCGTGTGTGCATGCGTTTATGTGTCTGTGTTTGAGTTTGTGTGCCTATGTGTGTTACTCTGCGTCTGTGTGTTTATCTGTATCAAGGTGAGTGTGTGCCAGCGTTATTTTGTGTATGGGCATATATGTGTGTGTTTCTTTGTGTGTTTGTATGTGCATGTCTGTCTCTGCAAATGTCTGTGCAAGCGTCTATTTGTCTGTATTTCAGGTTGTGCCCCTGTGTTTGTTGTAGGGTGTGTGCATGTGTGTTTATGTGTAATGGTGCGAAAGCGTGTCAGGATTTCTGTGTGTGTGTGTGTGTATGTATCTGTGCGTGTATTTGCCCGTGTGTGTGCCATTGCATATGCGTGTTAGTGCAACACTATGAGAGTCATCAACTTCCCTGTTTCTCCTCTTGGAGAGTGGACATATCCAACGAGAGTCAGGTTTTGTGTGTCAAGGGATTGTTGGAGGGAAATGTCAACCCGAATTCTACGTTTTACCCCTGGCTCCCCGTCACTCGCGACTTCCACTCATGTCACTCCTCCTAGAGTCGTCATATTCCCGCACGGCGACTTGGGAAGTTGGAGGTGCGGCTCTGGGTAGTTTCATAATGGAAATGTTCAAAAGGCTAGGCTCAATCATTTGAAACCACCTTCAGGCAGACGTGCTGATTGGATGATACACATCGGCCTCCTTTTGAAGCCAACAGAACCACATATGCAAGTCCTCAACCGTTTCACTTCACTCCACCGGATATTCAATATATGGTTGAATGCATTGGATACCATAATGAACGATGGACTCTTAAATTAATTTGCAGTTATGTCTGAAGACTTTCACCAATTATATTTAAAAACAAACAGTTGCATCGAATGAATTTATCTGATGATAATTAGACATTCAGCATTTGAGAGTTTGTGCTTTGCCCTCAGAGAGACACAGTGTTCTGCTAGCGCATATTCAGGGACAGCTCATTCTTTAACCTTGCTAAAGGCTGTCAGACAGGTTGGCGGCTGGCAACAGGGCAGCTCCGTGTAAGAGGAAAATTATTCACAAACCGACAACACTTAAAACTTAGAATTATTTAACCGGCTGGGCAGCTGAATAAGGGAGTGTTAGGGAAATAGAGAGAGAGAGAGAAAGAACGTCAGGAAGCTGGGGAAGGAGATTGAGTAAGGGGCAGACACAAATATTGACAAAGGGGAAGGCAGCGTCATAGAAAAGCAAAAGATAGATTCAGAGCTTGAGGGGGGAAGGAAGAAGCTGAAGCCAGAGGCAAATGTAGAAATAGATTAAAACACAATTTGATTTTCTATAGCGCCCTTTGAGCTTAAGAATGTCCCAAAGAGTTTCACCGTCAATATTCAAGTGCCATCACTGATGTAACATAGGGGAGAAATTTTGCCATTGGAAAACAACCCCTCAGGAATACTAATTGGATAACTGTTTGTGATTTTTCTCGAGGGAAACATTTTACCCAGGGCGTATATTCATCCAATGGTTGCTGTAGAGTATTTTCAAAGCTGTGAGATATGGAGATCAGCAGAAGAACGTTGAAGTTAATTACAGACAAGTGCAAATTGAAGTATATGAAGCTAAGGAGAATGTAAATTTACACTGTGAGATGTTGAGATCTGGAACGCACTGCCTGGCAACGCATTCAATAGGAACTTTCAGAATATGAGGTGCATAAATAATTCAACTGCTGTACAATGTGGAGAAAGCAGTGGAGAAGTGCTTAGAACACTGAAAACAGGGCCCACGCTAAAAACAGAGCCCACTCCGAACACAGGGACCAAACAGAACAATGAGCCCACACTTAACGCAGAGCCCACTCTGAACTCAGGGACCACACAGAAAAATGAGCCCACTCTGAAAGCAGAGCCCACTCTGAACACAGGGACCACACAGAACAATGATCCCACACTGAACGCAGAGCCCACTCCGAACACATATTCCACTCTGAACACGGAGACCTCTCTGAAGATAGAGATCACCATGAAAACGGGGCCCACTCTGAACAGAGACCACTCAGAACATAGGGCACACACTGAGCACAGGGCCCACTCTGATCACAGGGCACACTCTGAATACAGAGCCCACCCTGAACACTGAGATCAAACTGAACATGGAGCTCACACTGAAAATGAAGTCCACTCTGAACTCAGTGCCAAACTGAACACAGAGCCCACACTGAACACAGAGCCCACACTGAACGCAGAGTCCAATTGAACTCAGGGCCCACAATGAATACAGTGCCAATGCTGAACATAGGGCCCAAAATAAACACAGAGATCACAATGAGCTCAAGGCCTTCACTAGACACAGGGCCCACTCTGAGGACCGGGCCCATTCCGAACTCAGGGCCCAAACTGAACAAAGACCCACTCTGAAGACAAGGCCTTCTCTGAACACACGGCACAATCTGAACACAGGCCTCACGCTGAACACAGGGTCCACCCTGACTCCAGGGGCCACACTGAACACTGACAACACACTTTAAAAAGAGGCCACTATGAACACAGATCCCGCACTGAACAGAGAGCCACCACTGAACACAGAGCCCTAACTGTACACATAGCTCAAACTGAAGACAGATCCTACTCTGAACCCAGTGCTCGCCCTGAGCACAGGGCCCGTTCTGAACACAGGGCCCGCTCTGAACACGGGGCCCAAACTGAACACAGGGCCCACTATGAACACAGAGACCACACTAAACGCAGAGCCCCTTATGAACACAGAGCCCACAGTGAACAGAGAGCCAACACTGAACACAGAGCCCTAACGGCACACAGAGCTCACACTGAACACAGTGCCCACACTGAACACAGGGCCTGCTCTGAACACAGGGCCTAAACTGAACACAGAGGTACCACTGAACTCAGGGAACACACTAAATACAGGGCGCAATCTGAGCACAGGGACCACTCTGAACAAAGGGCCTACATTGAGGACGGGGCCCATTCTGAACAGAGGGCCCACACTGATCACAGGTCCCATTCTGAAGACAAGGCCTTCTCTGAACACACGGCCCCATCTGAACACACTCACTCCAGGGCCCACTCTGAACACTGTCAAAACACTGAAAGCAAAGCCCACTATGATCACATTGCCAAAATGAACACAGAGCAAACACTGAATAGAGAGCCCTAAAAGCACACAGAGCTCACAATGAACACAGAGCCCGCCCTGAACACAGGTCCCGCCCTGAACACAGGGCCTGTTCTGAACTCATAGCCCGCTGTGAACACACAGAAAACACTGAACAAAGAGTGCACACTGAAAACAGACCCCGCGCTGAACACAGAGCCCACTCTGAACAAAGAGCCCACACTGAACACAGAAACCACACTGAACACAGAGCCCACTCTGAACTCAGGGACCACACTGAACACAGAGCCCACACTGAACACAGAGCCCACACTGAACGCAGAGCCCACTCTGAACACAGAGCTCACACTGAACGCAGAGCCCACACTGAATTCTGATGCCACTCTGAACACAGAGCGCACACTGAATGCAGAGCCCCCTCTGAATGCAGATCCCACACTGAACACAGAGTCCACAATTAACACAGTGCCCAATCTGAACAGAGGGCCCAAACTAAACACAGAGCTCACACCGAATTCAGGGCTCACATTAAACACAGGGCGCAATCTGATCACAGGGTCCACGCTGAACACAGGGCCCACATTGAAAACCGGGCCCAAACTGATGACAAGGACTTCTCTGAACAAAGGACCCAATCTGAACACAGTGCCCACTATCAACACAGGGGCCACACTGTTTCCAGGGCCCAGGCTGACAGCTCAACACACACTGAACACAGAGCCCACTAAGAATACATAGCCCACACAGATCACAAGGCCCACACTGAACATGGAGCCCTCACAGGACACAGAGCTCACAATGAACACAGAGCCAATTCTGTACACAGTGCCCGCATTGAACAAAGGGCCTGCTCTGAACACAGGGCCATCTCTGAAAACAAGGCCAGCACTGAACACAGAAATCTAAACTGAACACAGAGCCCAGACAGAGCACAGGCACCAGACTGAACACAGAGCCCACACTGAAAACAGGGCCCACAATGAACACAGAGCCCACACTGAACACAGGGCCTAAATGAACACAGGGCCCACAATGAACACAGAGCCCACACTGAATACAGAGCCCAAACTGAACACAGAGCCCAAACTGAACACAGGGCCCAAACAGAACACAGGGCCCAAACTGAACACCGGGCCCACTCTGAAAACAATGCTTACACTGAACACTGGGCCTACTCTGAAGACAAGGCCTTCTCTGAACACAGGGACCGATCTGAACACAGCACCCACTCTGAACACAGGGCCAACACTGACTCCAGAGCCCACACTGAACACAGAGCCCAAACTGAACACAGGGCCCAAACTGATCACAGGGCACAAACTGAACACCGGGCACACTCTGAACACAGGGCCCACTCTGATGACAAGGCCTTCTCTGAACACAGGGCCAATCTGAACACAGGACCCACTCTGAACAAAGGGCCAACACTGACTCCAGTGCCCACACTGAACACTGACAACACACTGAACACAGGGCCCACATAAAACAAGAGTCCACACTGAAAACAGAGCCTGCACTGAACACAGGATAAACAATGAACACAGATCCCGAACACGGCACCCCCTATGAACACAGAGCCCACACTGAACACCGGGGCCACTCTGAAGACAAGGACTTCTCTGATCACAGGGCCCAATGTGAACACAGAGCCCACAATGATCACAGGGCCCACACTGACTCCAGGGCCCACACCGATAGCTGACCACACACTGAACAGAGAGCTCTCTATGAACACAGAGGCGAAACTGAACATAGGGCCCAAACTGAACACAGGGCCCAATATGAACATTGGGACCACTCTGAACACAGGGACCACACTGAACACAGGGCCCACTCTGAAGACAAGGCCTTCTCTGAACACAGGGACCAATCTGAACACAGGAACAACTCTGAACACAGGGCCAAGACTCACTCCAGGGGCCACACTGAAAACTGACAACACACTGAACACAGAGCGCACTATGAAAACAGAGGCCATAATGAACACAGGGCCAGCCCTGAACACAGATCCCACACTGAACACAGGGCCCACGCTGAACACAGAGACCACACTGAACACTGAGACAATGCAAAACACAGGGTCCACAGTGAACACAGATCCCAAACTGAACACGGGGCCCCCTATGAACACAGAGCCCACATTGAACACCGGGACCACTCTGAAGACAAGGACTTCTCTGATCACAGGGCCCAAACTGAACTTAGAGCCAACTATGATCACAGGGCCCACACTGACTCCAGGGCCCACACTTATAGCTGACCACACACTGAACACAGAGCTCACTATGAACACAGAGCCCACACTGAACACAGAGCCAACACTGAACCCAGAGACCTAACTGCACACAGAGCTCACAATGAACACGAAGCCCATTCTGAACAGAGTACCCGCACTGAAAAAAAGGACTGCTCTGAACACAGGGCCCGCTCTGGAAACAGGGCCCGAACTGAACAGAGGGCTCACTCTGAACACAGAGCCCACACAGAGCTCAGGCACCAGACTGAACACAGAGCTCACACTGAAGACAGGGACCACACTGAACACAGAGCCCTCACTGTACACAGCTCACACTGAACACAGATTCCATAATGAACACGGAGCCCTTGCTGAACACAGGACCCAAACTAAACACAGAACTCTCATCGAACTCAGGGCCCACACTAAACACAGGGCGCAATCTGAACATAGGGACCACTCTGAACAGAGGGCCCACACTGAACACCGGGCCCACTTTGAAGGCAAGGCGTTCTCTGAACACAGGGCCCAATGTGAACACAGGGCCCTCTCTGAACACAGGGCCCACACTGATTCCAGAGCTCACAGTGAACACTGACAACACACTGAACACAGAGCCGATATGAAAACAGAAACCACAGTGAATCCAGTGCCAACACTGAACACAGAGCCCCAACTGCACACAGAGCTCACACTGAACATAGAGCCCACTCTGAACACGGGGCCCACACTGAACATAGGGTTCGCTCTGAACACAGGGCCTACAATAAACACAGATCCCACACTGAACACAGAGACCACACTGAGACGGAGGCAACGCTGAACGCAGAGCCCACTCTGAACGCAGGTACCGGACTGAGACGGAGGCACACTGAACACAGTGCCCACATTGAACACAGAGCCTACACTGAACAGAGGGCCGGCACTGAACACTGAGACCACACTGAACACTGAGACCACACTGAACACGCAGCCCACATTGAACACAGAGTCCGCACTGTACTCAGATTCCCCACTGAACAATGGGCCCAAACTGAACATAGACCCCACGCTGAAAACAGAGCCCACACTGAACACATGGCCGACACTGAACACAGAGCCCACGCTGAACACAGGGCCGACACTGAACAAAGAGCACACGCTGAACAAGGAGCCCACGCTGAACACATAGCCCACACTGAATTTAGAGAGCTGTCCCAAAGACTAGTCGATCAACTGCCTGACATAGCAACCCACATCCAATCATACACTGACAATGGCGCAGACTTCCCCATCACCTTCGCTGGGAATAATCATTCCCAGCGGCAGGGCAGGCTCGCCAGGGTCAGGAGGGAGTGACCCAGGGAGCAGGCGACGTTCACTCCACATCCCGTGAAGCCTCATGACATCGGGTCAACGAATGGGGAGGCTGTGTCCACTTGGCACACAATGGCTTCAGTCTGTATCCTCTCCAAGATGCGCTGCACCTACACACCGAGGCTCCTTCAACAGAGCTTTCCAAACCCATAATCCCCACCACCTCGAAGGACAAGGGCTGCGGGCACATTGGAGGACAATGACTGAAGGGACCTCTCCAAGCCACACACCATCCTGACTGGAACTATATCAATGTTACTGCACTGTCGCTGGCTCCAATCCTGAAACTCCCTCCATAACCACGCTGTGGGTGTATCTACACCACAGGGGACTGTAGCGTCTCAAGGAGCCGGCTCACCCATCACCTTCTCATGGTGCAATTAGGGATGCGTAATGAAGCTTTCCTTTTCCCACAATATTCCCACATCATCTTCAAATGCCTTAAGATGATCACAATTTTTGTGTGTGTATATTTGTCTGTGTATACATACGCTGCTAATGGAGCATCTGCACACAGTATTTCACGGTATTATCTGAATTAATCTGATGATATGTGTACACTCAATAGTTGTGGGTTTGTGTATTGTCCCCACAGGTAGGCAGTGATCTGCTGGATCATATCCAGGGACAGCTCATTCCTAACCGGAGTCAGACAGGATGGCGACTGGGGAAAGGGCAGTTCCGCTTCAGTGGCAAATATTTAACAAACCGACAGCGGCCTAAAATAAGAAATATTTCACCACGTGTGTGACTCATCTCCTGACTCTGAAAAGCAAAAACATTCGCCCCAAACAATTGACAGGCAATGGCCTGGTGATCAGAGCTGGATGTATTAATCTAGCTGTGGCCTAAGCAGGGATTAATAATTGTTCAGAGAAACACTTGTATTTAAGAGTGTCAGGTAATGGCCATCTCCAACAGATGAGAGAATCTAGGTATCGCCCCCTTGACGTTCAATGGCATTACCACCGCTGATTCCCCCAGTGTCAACATCCTGGGGGTTACCATTGACCAGACAATGAGCTGGACCAGCCAACTTAATAACGTGGCTACAAGAGCAGGTCAGAAACTGGTAATCCAGCGCGGAGTATCTCAGCTCCTGACTCCCCAAAGCCTGTCCACCATCTACAAGTCACAAGTCAGCAGTGTGATGGAATACCCCTCAGTTGCCTGAATGAGTGCAGCTCCTACAACACTCATGATGCTCGACACCATCCAAGAAAAAGCAGCCCCACGTGAAAGGCACCACATCCACAAGCCTTCACTCCCTCCATCACGGACACACAGTAGCATCAGTCTGTGTACCATCTACAAAATGCACTGCAGCAACTCACCAAGGCTCCTTTGACTGCGCCCCCCAGACCCACGACGCCTACCATCTGGAAGGGGAATGGCAGAACGCATATGGGAATCTTTAGGTTCCCTTCCGAGCTACTCACCATCCTGATTTGTAAATATTTATTCCGTTCCTTCACTGTCGCTGGGACAAAATCCTGGAAATCCCTCCCTAAGAGCACTTTGGGTGCACCTGCACCAGATTGGCTGCAGCTCTTTAAGATGGCAGCTCACCACCACCTTCTCAAGGGCACAGAGCGATGGGCAATTAACACTGTCCTCGCCAGTGAGCCCCTCGCACACGATTTAATAAAGACACCGATCAGCCAGGGTGGGAGGGATTCAGAAAGATAGCATGGGAAGAAGATGTAGGGGAGCAAATAAATAGGAGATGCACATAATGAAACAGAGTAAGAGAGCCTGACCGAACAGGGCAAATTAATGGAGAGGCAGATAGGGAATGAGGGAGAAATGAAGGTTGGAGGATGGCAGAGGGAGAGCCAGAGAAAGAGATGGAAAGAGAGAAGGAAGGAGAGAGAAGGAATAAGAAGGATGGATGAAGCAATAGAGGTTGAAAGCGGGGGTGAAAGATAGTGAGATGGAGAGAAAGAGAGAGAGAGAGAGAGAGAGCAGAGAGAAATGGCAGGAAATGCAAAAAAAAAAATGAAAGGGAGACTATTCTATCACACCTTTCATAGTCCCGGGATTTCCCAGAGTTTCCACAGAAAGTGAAATAATGTTGACATTTCCCCACTCTCGTGAATTGGGGAACATGAAAGTCAATTTGTGCACAGCAAGATTCCACAGGCAGCAGTGGAATAATGGCTGAAGAATCTGGTTTGTTGATAGTGGTCGATGGATAAATATTGGGACAATGGCATCTAGTGTTATTTCCACAATTCTACTTCCAATAGCTGCGTGGGATATTTATGAGGGTGGAAAGATTGGGAAATCATTAGAAAGACTTTGAAAATAATTCACAAAGGAATTGGGGGAAACATGAAGATAATGTCTTTTTGACTCAAAGCTGTTGTGATCTGGAATGCGCCAGCCGAAAAGATATTGGAGCAGATTCAATAGCAACTTTGAAACAGGGCATTGTTACAATA
Source organism: Cetorhinus maximus (assembly GCF_964194155.1). Classification (NCBI taxonomy): domain Eukaryota; kingdom Metazoa; phylum Chordata; class Chondrichthyes; order Lamniformes; family Cetorhinidae; genus Cetorhinus; species Cetorhinus maximus. The sequence goes on from NW_027596863.1 coordinate 135,940, forward strand.
ATTGACATGAAAATAATAGCGGGACAATGGGGAAAGTGAAGAGATTGAGGGGGCATAATTCAGCATCTCTTTCAAAGAACCAGCAAAGACACCGTGGGCCAAATGGCCCCCTTAATCTGAAGAATGTTTCTTAATTTAAACGCAGAGAGCAATTCCTTTTACCCTTCAAATGTTCAATCTTTACACAGATCCGCCTCTCTGGTGATTAATAATATACGGCCTGAGAGAGACATTTAGCCGTGGATTACAGTTAATGCCGGCCTAAGTTAGTGAAGTTTTCCTTTAACCTGCCCAAGGTACATCCAACACTCACGGTGTGCCTGCGATTATTAACGACAGAATTCTTTCTCAGTTCATATAAAGAACATACGTTCACCAGTCATCTCCCTGTGACTCCGAGGAGCTCAAAGAAGATGGGGAAAGCGCTGTTCTTGGTGCATTGAGAGCTGGTGCTGATGGAGTGCAAGCTTATCGGTTGGTTATCCAAGGAGGTTATCTCTCAGTTGCCAAATTCTAGAAGCATTGATTTCAACAGGAGCAGGCCATTCAACCCCTCAAGCCTGTATTCGTATTCAATTTGGCCATGGATGATATGTGTCTTAATTCCATTTGACAATTTTGTTTCTATAATCATTATAATCCTTTCCAAACAGCAAGCTGTCAGTCTCAGCTTTAGCCTTCTTCAAAAATTGGGTGTTTTTTTTTGGAATCCAACCTCAACTATTATCGAGCGAAGAGCTATCCTCAGTCTCCACGAATTCCCCATCCACGTGCTGTCCCTCGGTGATATTTTGTATTAATCGTACAGCATGTTTCTAAATCCCTACATCATCTCGACCCTCTGTTACTCCGTAATCTCCTCGAGCCCAAAAACGCTTCCAAAAAACTGCGTCCCACCAATTCTGCCGTCCTACACATTCAAAGATTATAAGTTACCTGCCATTTGCGCCCATGCCGTCATTTGCCTGGAGCAGAGGCTGGAGATTCCCCAGTGTAACCTCATCAACCACGGTTTCTCCTCCCTGGAGATGGTCCTTCAATCCATCCTCTTTGGGTGTGCATTGGGTCACCGGTCAAAGATTACCTTTATTTGGACTCTGTGTGAAAAGATATTGTAAAATGCTTCCATGAGTCAATTGTGTTATTTTATTATCTTGATGTTTCATTATAAATTGCATAATTCTCAATCCGAAAATTTCTGGTCCATGTGTCCTTTGGTTTATCCTAAATAGGAGTACTGTGGAATGTTCTGGTCTCCTTATCCCTCGGATAGATCTGGAGCACTGTGCAAATTTTTGGTCTCCATCTCCCTCGTTTAGATCTGGATCACTGTACATAGCGCCGGTCTCCATCTCCCTCTGTTGGATCTAGTGAGTGAGTGAGAGGGGGCGGGGAAAGGGAGAGGGGGCGGGGAGATTGAAGGGGGCTGGGAGAGGGGGATGGCATGGGGAGAGGGAGAGGGGGCTGTGGGAGGGAGAGTGATTTGGGGCGGGGAAATGGAGAGGGGGCGGGGAAAGTGAGAGGGGGCGGGGAGAGCGAGAGGGGGCGGGGAGAGGGATATGGGGCGGGGATAGTGAGATGGGGCGGAGAGGGTGAGAGGGGGCGGGGAGAGCGAGAGGGGGCGGGGAGAGGGATATGGCGCGGGGATAGTGAGAGGGGGCGGAGAGAGTGAGTGGGGGCGGGGAGAGTGAGAGGGGGCTGAGAAAGGGTGAGGGGGCGGGGCGAGTGAGAGGGGGCAGGGAGAGTGTGCGGGGGCGTGGACAGGGAGAGGGGGCGGGGATAGTGAGAGGGGGCAGGGATAGTGAGAGGGGGCAGGGGGAGTGTGCGGGGGCGTGGACAGGGAGAGGGGGCGGGGAGTGTGAGAAGGGGCGGGGAGAGTGAGAGGTGACGGGGAGTGTGAGAGGGTGTGGGGAGAGTGAGAGGGGGCGGGGAGAATGAGAGGGTGTGGGGAGAGTGAGGGGGCGGGGAGAGTGAGAGGGGGCGGGGAGAGTGAGAGGGTGTGGGGAGAGTGAGAGGGGGCGGGGAGAATGAGAGGGTGTGGGGAGAGTGAGGGGGCGGGGAGAGTGAGAGGGGGCGGGGAGAGTGAGAGGTGACGGGGAGTGTGAGAGGGTGTGGGGAGAGTGAGAGGGTGCGGGGAGAGGGAGAGGGTGTGGGGAGAGTGAGAGGGGGCGGGGAGAATGAGAGGGGGCGGGGAGAGTGAGGGGGCGGGGAGAGTGAGAGGGGGTGGGGAGAGGGAGAGGAGGGCGGGGAAAATGAAAGGCGGAGGGGACAGTGAGATGGGGCGGGGAGAGTGTGAGGGGGCGGGGAGTTGGAGAGGGGCGGGGAGTGTTGGAGGGTTTGGAGAGGGTGAGAGGGGTTGAAGAGGGTGAGAGGGGTTGAAGAGAGGGAGAGGGGGCGGGGAGAGTGAGAGGAGGTGGTGAGAGTGAGATGGTGCGAGGAGAGTGAGAGTGGGCAGGGAGAGTGAGAGGGGGTGGGGAGAGGGAGAGGAGGGCGGGGAAAATGAAAGGCGGAGGGGACAGTGAGATGGGGCGGGGAGAGTGAGAGGGGGCGGGGAGTTGGAGAGGGGCGGGGAGTGTTGGAGGGTTTGGAGAGGGTGAGAGGGGTTGAAGAGGGTGAGAGGGGTTGAAGAGAGGGAGAGGGGGCGGGGAGAGTGAGAGGAGGTGGTGAGAGTGAGATGGTGCGAGGAGAGTGAGAGTGGGCGGGGAGAGTGAGAGTGGACGGCGAGAGTGAAAGGGGGCGAGGAGAGTGAGATGGTGCGAGGAGAGGGAGAGGAGGCAGAGAGAGTGAGAGGATTTGAGGAGAGGGAGTGCAGGCGGGGAGAGTGAGAGGGTGCGAGGAGGGAGTGTGAGAGGGAGACGGGGCAGATAGAGTGAGAGGGGGCGGGGAGAGATAGAGCGGGCGGATAGAGTGAAAGGGGGCGAGGAGAGGGAGTGGGTGGAGAGGGAGAGGGGACGGAGAGAATGAGAGAGGTTGAGCAGAGAGTGAGGGGGCGGGGAGAGTGAGAGGGGGTGAGGAGAGGGATAGCGTCCGGAGAGATTGAGAGGGGTTGAGGAGGGGGCGAGCGGGTGGGGAGAGTGAGAGGGTGTGAAGAGAGGGAGAGCGGGCAGAGAGTCTGAGAGGGGGCGGGGAGAGGGAGATGGTCCGAGGAGAGATAGAGCGGGCGGAGAGTGTGAGAGGGGTTGAGGAGAGGGAGAGCGGGTGGGGAGAGGGAAAGCGGGCGGGGAGAGGTAGAGGGGGTGGGGAGAGGGAGAGTGGGCGGGGAGAGGATGAGGGGCGAGGAGAGGTAGAGGGGACGGGGAGTGCGAGAGTGGGCGGAGAGAGGGAAGGGGGCGGAGAGAGGGAGAGTGTGCGGGGAGAGGGGGCGGATAGAGTGAGAGGTGGCGTTGAGAGGGAGAAGGGGCGGGAAGAGTGAGAAGGGGCGGGGAGAGGGAGAGGGGGCGGAGAGATAGAGAGGGGGCGGAGAGAGAGTGAGGGGGCAGGGAGAGGGAAAGGGGGCGGGGAGAGGGATTTGGGGCGGGGCATGTGAGAGGGGCAGGGGAGAGGGAAAGGGGGTGGAGAGAGTGAGAGGGGGAGGTGAGAGTGAGAGTGGGTGAGGAGAAGGGGCGTGGAGAGGGAGAGGAGGTCGGGAGAGTGAGAGGGGGTGTTGAGAGTGAGAGGGGGTGAGGACTGAGGGCGGGGAGAGGGAGAGGGGGTGGGGAGAGTGAAAGGGGGCGTGGAGAGTGAGAGGGGGGTCAGGAGAAGGGGCCGGGAGAGGGAGTGGAGGCGAGGAGAGTGAGAGGGGGCGTGGAGAGTGAGAGGGGGCGGAGAGAGTGAGAGGGGGTGGTGAGAGTGAGAGGGCAGGGCCCGAGGAGAGGCAGAGGAAGCGGGGAGAGTGAGAGCGGGCGTGGATAGGGAGAGGGGGCGTGGATACGGAGAGGGGGCGGGGAGAGGGAGAGGGGGCGGGGAGAGTGAGCGGGGGCGGGGAGAGTGAAAGGAGGCGGGGAGAGGGACAGGGGGCGGGGTGTGGAAGAGGGGGCGGAGAGAGTGAGAGGGGGCGGGGAGAGAGAGAGGGGCGGAGAGAGTGAGAGGGGGCGGGGAGAGGGAGAGGGGCGGAGAGAGTTATAGGGGGCGGGGAGAGGGAAAGGGGGTGGGGAGAGAGTGAGTGGGCGGGGAGATGAAGAGGGTGCGGGGGAGATTGAGAGAGGGCGGAGAGAGTGAGAGGGTTTGAGGAGAGGGAGAGCGGGCGGGGAGTGTGAGAGGGGGTGGGGAGAATGAGAGGGGGCGGGGAGAGGGAAAGGTGTTGGGGAGCGGGAGAGTGGGCGGAGAGAGGGATATGGCGCGGGGATAGTGAGAGGGGGCGGAGAGAGTGATTGGGGGCGGGGAGAGTGAGAGGGGGCTGAGAAAGGGTAAGGGGGCGGGGCGAGTGAGAGGGGGCAGGGAGAGTGTGCGGGGGCGTGGACAGGGAGAGGGGGCGGGGATAGTGAGAGGGGGCAGGGATAGTGAGAGGGGGCAGGGGGAGTGTGCGGGGGCGTGGACAGGGAGAGGGGGCGGGGAGTGTGAGAAGGGGCGGGGAGAGTGAGAGGTGACGGGGAGTGTGAGAGGGTGTGGGGAGAGTGAGAGGGGGCGGGGAGAATGAGAGGGTGTGGGGAGAGTGAGGGGGCGGGGAGAGTGAGAGGGGGCGGGGAGAATGAGAGGGTGTGGGGAGAGTGAGGGGGCGGGGAGAGTGAGAGGGGGCGGGGAGAGTGAGAGGGTGCGGGGAGAGGGAGAGGAGGTGGGGAGAGTGAAAGGGGGTGGGGAGAGGGAGAGGAGGGCGGGGAAAATGAAAGGCGGAGGGGACAGTGAGATGGGGCGGGGAGAGTGAGAGGGGGCGGGGAGTTGGAGAGGGGCGGGGAGTGTTTGAGGGTTTGGAGAGGGTGAGAGGGGTTGAAGAGGGTGAGAGGGGTTGAAGAGAGGGAGAGGGGGCGGGGAGAGTGAGAGGAGGTGGTGAGAGTGAGATGGTGCGAGGAGAGTGAGAGTGGGCGGGGAGAGTGAGAGTGGTCGGCGAGAGTGAAAGGGGGCGAGGAGAGTGAGATGGTGCGAGGAGAGGGAGAGGAGGCAGAGAGAGTGAGAGGGTTTGAGGAGAGGGAGTGCAGGCGGGGAGAGTGAGAGGGTGCGAGGAGGGAGTGTGAGAGGGAGACGGGGCAGATAGAGTGAGAGGGGGCAGGGAGAGATAGAGCGGGCGGATAGAGTGAAAGGGGGCGAGGAGAGGGAGTGGGTGGGTGGAGAGGGAGAGGGGACGGAGAGAATGAGAGAGGTTGAGCAGAGAGTGAGGGGGCGGGGAGAGTGAGAGGGGGTGAGGAGAGGGATAGCGTCCGGAGAGATTGAGAGGGGTTGAGGAGGGGGCGAGCGGGTGGGGAGAGTGAGAGGGTGTGAAGAGAGGGAGAGCGGGCAGAGAGTCTGAGAGGGGGCGGGGAGAGGGAGATGGTCCGAGGAGAGATAGAGCGGGCGGAGAGTGTGAGAGGGGTTGAGGAGAGGGAGAGCGGGTGGGGAGAGGGAAAGCGGGCGGGGAGAGGTAGAGGGGGCGGGGAGAGGGAGAGTGGGCGGGGAGAGGATGAGGGGCGAGGAGAGGTAGAGGGGACGGGGAGTGCGAGAGGGGGCGGAGAGAGGGAAGGGGGTGGAGAGAGGGAGAGTGTGCGGGGAGAGGGGGCGGAGAGAGTGAGAGGTGGCGTTGAGAGGGAGAAGGGGCGGGAAGAGTGAGAAGGGGCGGGGAGAGGGAGAGGGGGCGGAGAGATAGAGAGGGGGCGGAGAGAGAGTGTGGGGGCAGGGAGAGGGAAAGGGGGCGGGGAGAGGGATTTGGGGCGGGGCATGTGAGAGGGGCAGGGGAGAGGGAAAGGGGGCGGAGAGAGTGAGAGGGGGAGGTGAGAGTGAGAGTGGGTGAGGAGAAGGGGCGTGGAGAGGGAGAGGAGGTCGGGAGAGTGAGAGGGGGCGTTGAGAGTGAGAGGGGGTGAGGACTGAGGGCGGGGAGAGGGAGAGGGGGTGGGGAGAGTGAAAGGGGGCGTGGAGAGTGAGAGGGGGGTCAGGAGAAGGGGCCGGGAGAGGGAGTGGAGGCGAGGAGAGTGAGAGGGGGCGTGGAGAGTGAGAGGGGGCGGAGAGAGTGAGAGGGGGTGGTGAGAGTGAGAGGGCAGGGCCCGAGGAGAGGCAGAGGAAGCGGGGAGAGTGAGAGCGGGCGTGGATAGGGAGAGGGGGCGTGGATACGGAGAGGGGGCGGGGAGAGGGAGAGGGGGCGGGGAGAGTGAGCGGGGGCGGGGAGAGTGAAAGGAGGCGGGGAGAGGGACAGGGGGCGGGGTGTGGAAGAGGGGGCGGAGAGAGTGAGAGGGGGCGGGGAGAGGGAGGGGGGCGGAGAGAGTGAGAGGGGGCGTGGAGAGGGAAAGGGGGTGGGGAGAGAGTGAGTGGGCGGGGAGAGGGAGAG